>NC_092229.1:27897702-27902702 GCF_036320965.1 Panulirus ornatus | reverse complement strand
TTTGAAGGTTGTGGGAAGCGATGAGGGTGGGTGATGGAGGAGGTCTACGGGTGGGGTGGAATGGGTCAGGGGAGGAGTAGGATGGAGGAGGAGAGGATGGAGTACAGTTGGAAGAGAGGGGGATAGTAAGGTTCAGTATCAGGCTTGACCAACAGCAGCTTTAGTTCATCCTAGGAGACGTGTGAAGCCTCGTGACGTCATATTATAACTGCAACCTTATCATGTGGAGCCTCGTGACGTCATATCATAACTGTTACCTTATCATGTGGAGCCTCGTGACGTCATACTGGACCTCTTACCATACCAAGTGATATTCCTTGACAACATGCAGAAGGTTGTGTTAGATCTGGCGCCACTTCATGATGTAAAGGCTCATGACAGTGGTAGCGGAAGAACAGGTGTCACATGACAAGACTGGCCATTCGCCGAGACGTGATGAAGAGTTCCAGTGGCTGACACTAGTGTAGGACGGTTCCAGGGTCTGGAACACGGCATTCGCGTGATGTCCTCGTCTGCCTCACACTCCTCGAACACTCTCTCAAATGTGATATCGTCCACAAGATGTCATGAAGATTCTCTTTACTGAACATCGTACGTACCTATATTCCCCAACACATCGTACGTACCTATATTTCCCAACACATCGTACGTACCTATATTTCCCAACACATCGTACGTACCTATATTCCCAACATATCGTACGTACCTATATTCCCCAACATATCGTACGTACCTATATTCCCCAACATATCGTACGTACCTATATTCCCCAACACATCGTACGTACCTATATTCCCAACACATCGCACGTACCTATATTCCCAACATATCGTACGTACCTATATTCCTCAACACTTCGTACAATGCGAAATATATTTACTTACGAAATATCAACATTTTTATATCATTATTATAAAGAATGCTGGAAACAGAATCGTTAAGTGAAACAATTAAGATCCACAACTTGATAATAATGTTAGTAAAAAAAATCTGATATCAATGCATGATACAAATGTATATTACATAGAATACGAAGTCTTTCCTATACAGACCTAAAATTATTATTATTTCAGTATCATTAATATCATCATTATCATTATTGTTATTATTGCTGCTATTATCATTATCATTATTATCATTATCATTATCATCATCATTATCATTATCATTATTATTATTATCATTACTATTATTATCATCTTTATTATCATTATCACCATAATTATTATCATTATTATGATCATTATCATTATCATTATCATTATTGTTATTATTATTATCATTATTATTGTTATTATTATTATCATTATTATCATTATCATTATTATAATCATTATAATTATTATCATTATTATTATTATCATTATTATTATTATTATTATTATTATTATTATTATTATTATTATTATTATTATCATTATCATTATCATTATTATTATTATCATTATTATTATTATTATTATTATTATTATTATTATTATTATTATCATCATCATTATCATTATCATCATTATTACCATCATTAGTATTATCATTATATTATCATTATTATCATCATTATTATTATCATTATGTTATCATTATTATCACCATCATTATTATTGTTATTATTATCATACGTTCAGGTTCATCCATCTCCCTGGCTTTATCAAATCCCTGGCCTCCGCTTCGACCCCTGCGCCACACAAGTGCTCCACCCCAGCAAGCCCCCTACCCACCTAGTGTTGTCAACGCTGCTGGGTTTACTCTACCGCTGCTCCACACGATCCATCAACGACTCAGCTGAGCCCACATTAGTGCAGCCTCGGGGCAAACCCCAGTAAATTATCCTCTGCCAGTCTGGCGATATGGATCTCTGTGTCATCCCTCATCCACAGGTCTAAACAGAGACAGTACATGGCATACCACGTCACACATTTCCTCTCCAGAAAATGACATACATTATCCTCCGCTGACACACACAAAAAGTGTCAAAATCTACAGGGGAAAAAACTGCAGAATTATGATTCCATCTCTTGATCCTACTTTTTGTGGTAAAAAAGGAAAGAAATATGCGTGTAGCCGCTACCCAATTCCTATATTTTATTAGCTCCTTTATCATGCCATCTGCAGAAAAAAAAAGATCAAATTGACCCTTACCTAAGCATTCATTGATTTGCCTTTTTCTCTGTTTGAGTGTGTGCTTGTGTGTGTGTGTGTGTGTGTGTGTGTGTGTGTGTGTGTGTGTGTGTGTGTGTGTGTGAGTTTATTTTTCTTATGCTTAATAGCCTCTTTAGCTTTAGCGAGGTAACATTATGAACAAACGAACATCAGCTTTAGTTGCACACTTCTACTCTTCAGCAATCATGCAAAACACGTTGACACCAGAACCTACCATCCACAATCAAATCCAAGAGACGTTTCCATGGTTTACCTTAACCACTTTATATGTTCTAGTTCAGCCCATTGACAGCATGGTGCCCTCATATACTTTACTGATCCAATTCATTCTAGCCAGCGCACGCCTTCCACCCTCCTGAAAGCTCAGGCCCCGATACCCCTAAGCCTTCTTTACTCCATCCTTCCATCTCCTTGGTGTCTTCCTCTTCTCTCCTTCCTTTATTTCTGACAAATACACCCTGTCAGTCAAATCCTTCTTCTCTCAACTTCCTCATATGACCGAACTATTCCAGCACAGTTGGGTCAGCTTTCTCTATCATACTGCGTTTACTACCAAACTTTTATCTTACATTGCCATTCCTTACCCAGTTAACCGGACTCACACTACAAAACGTCTTTGGGCTTTTCTTTACAACACTTATATTCCTTTCCTTTCATTTACATTCATTGCATAAAACTCACTTCCGCTCATCACTGTCGGGTCTACTATACCTTCAGGCACAAGTATATATGCCTAAACAACAATGCCTCAGTGGCTTGAACACGTACCTTAATGTACCTTAGGATCTTAATCCCTCTCTCACTCTAAGAGTCACTTGAGCCCCCCACAGTTCCACCCGCTGGTATGTCCTCTCCTAGCTATCTAAAGCACTCTGCATCCTCCAATGTCCGTCAAATTCAAACTTACACACAAACCATCCTGTCTTATCCCCGTGCTGTGCGGTCATTGCCTGCTTTTGTTCACATTTCCTCTCAAACTTCACTTTACACACTGACTTTTAAAGTTTCTTTCTGGAGTCGGCTTCAGATTCGTGTTATCAGTGTATTAGGAACTTATTTACCTCTCAAAGCTCCGTCCTCGCCCATCCACCCACCGTACGCCCGTAGAGTGAGACAAGCCGCCCACACTCTTGTCCCGTGGTTTCTGCAATTCGACTCATCCTGCGCACCTATTGTGTGTGGGCGGGAATCCTAGAGCTGTAGCGTCCCAGCTCAAGAGAGCTGCCGGTCCAGCGGCAAGCGATCCACATTCTCGGTAGCCTAAGTTCGACTCGGGCGCACAATGGTAAGATTATTTAGAATATCTATCTATCTATCTATCTATCTATCTATCTATCTATCTATCTATATATATATATATATATATATATATATATATATGTTTGCTTTGAAGAATGTATGTGAGAAATACTTAGAAAAGCAAATGGATTTGTATGTATGCCGTGCCATTCTGGCACGGCAGAGAAGAGACGAAGTTTTGTATTGGTGTTGAGATTTAAGAAAGTTTATGAACTGTTTGCACCTGATGAGGCGGATCGTCTCCGTGAAGCATGTAGTACTACATGTATAGAATAATTACTTAGTCAAAATTACCTGAACCAAAGAATTGCGATTTCACCTACACACACACACACACGCATATATATATATATATATATATATATATATATATATATATATATATATATATATATATATATATATATATATATATATATATATATATATACATATATATTTCTTTCTTTCATACCATTCGCCATTTCCCGCGATAGCGTTAAGAACAGAGGACTGGGCCTTTGAGGGAATATCCTCACCTGGCCCCCTTCTCTGTTCCCTCTTTTGGAAAAATAGAAAAAAAAATGAGAGGGGAGGATTTCCAGCCCCCCGCTCCCTTCCCTTTTAGTCGCCTTCTACAACCCGCAGGGAATACGTGGGAAGTATTCTTTCTTCCCTATCCCCAGGGATATATATATATATATATATATATATATATATATATATATATATATATATATTTTTTTTTTTTTTTTTATACTTTGTCGCTGTCTCCCGCGTTTGCGAGGTAGCGCAAGGAAACAGACGAAAGAAATGGCCCCCCCCCATACACATGTACATACACACGTCCACACACGCAAATATACATACCTACACAGCTTTCCATGGTTTACCCCAGACGCTTCACATGCCTTGCTTCAATCCACTGACAGCACGTCAACCCCTGTATACCACATGACTCCAATTCACTCTATTTCTTGCCCTCCTTTCACCCTCCTGCATGTTCAGGCCCCGATCACACAAAATCTTTTTCACTCCATCTTTCCACCTTCAATTTGGTCTCCCTCTTCTCCTCGTTCCCTCCACCTCCGACACATATATCCTCTTGGTCAATCTCTCCTCACTCATTCTCTCCATGTGCCCAAACCATTTCAAAACACCCTCTTCTGCTCTCTCAACCACGCTCTTTTTATTTCCACACATCTCTCTTACCCTTACGTTACTTACTCGATCAAACCACCTCACACCACACATTGTCCTCAAACATCTCATTTCCAGCACATCCATCCTCCTGCGCACATCTCTATCCATAGCCCACGCCTCGCAACCATACAACATTGTTGGAACCACTATTCCCTCAAACATACCCATTTTTGCTTTCCGAGATAATGTTCTCGACTTCCACACATTTTTCAAGGCTCCCAAAATTTTCGCCCCCTCCCCCACCCTATGATCCACTTCCGCTTCCATGGTTCCATCCGCTGACAGATCCACTCCCAGATATCTAAAACACTTCACTTCCTCCAGTTTTTCTCCATTCAAACTCACCTCCCAATTGACTT
>NC_092229.1:27682702-27887702 GCF_036320965.1 Panulirus ornatus | reverse complement strand
ACAGATCTGGACAGCGCTCATGTCTTGCCTTTGTAGCATCTGTTAATTCTACTATCGTCATCGCACTTTCGTACAGCTTCTGCCATACTGCAGGAATATATAACTATTCATATGTATCTTTTTTTACCGAGAGATCCACTTACGGACGAAGGTCTTTACCGAAGTTGGGCTTTTTGACAGGAAATTAGAAAGGGAAAGACACAATCTAAGAATATATGATATAGAAAACTTTTATTTTTTTCAGAAATGGAGAGGTCCTCTTTCACTCCATTCTTCCACCTCCAATTTGGTCTCTCACTTCTCGTTCCCTCCACCTCTGACACATATATCCTCTTTGTCAATCTTTCCTCACTCATTCTCTCCATATGACCAAACCATTTCAATACACCCTCTTCTGCTCTCTCAACCACACTTTCTTTTTTATTACCACACATTGCTTACTCGATCAAACTACCTCACACCACATATTGTCCTCAAACACATCATTTCCAGCACATCCGCCCTCCTCCGCACAACTCTATCTATAGCCCACGCCTCGCAACCATACAACATTGTTGGAACCACTATTCCTTCTAAGATACCCATTTTTGCTTTCCGAGATAATGTTCTCGCCTTCCACACATTTTTCAACGCTCCCAGAACTTTCACCCCCTCCCTAACCCTGTGACTCACTTCCGCTTCCATGGTTCCATCCACTGCTGAATCCACTCCCAGATATCTAAAACACTTTACTTCCTCCAGTTTTTTTCCATTCAAACTTACCTCCCAATTAACATCTCTCAACCCTACTGTACATAATAACCTTGCTCTTATTCACATTTACTCTCAACTTTCTTCTTTCACACACTTTACCAAACTGAGTCACCAGCTTCAACAGTTTCTCACCCGAATCAGCCACCAGCGTTGTATCATCAGCGAACAACAACTGACTGACTTTCCAAGCCCTCTCATCCACAACAGACTGCATACTTGCATCTCTTTCCAAAACTCTTGCAGTCACCTCCCTAACAACCCCATCCATAAACAAATTATACAGCCATGAAGACATCACGCACCCCTGTCGCAAACCGACATTCACTGAGAACCAATCACTTTCCTCTCATCCTACTCGTACACATGGACATGTATGTATATACATGTGTATGTGGATGGGTTGGGCCATTTCTTTCGTCTGTTTCCTTGCGCTACCTCGCTATATATTTGATCACGCGCAAAAATTGTTATTCTTTCCAATACATACATAAATATATATATATATATATATATATATATATATATATATATATATATATATATATATATATATATATATATGTATCTTTCTTTCATACTATTCGCCATTTCCCGCCTCAGCGAGGTAGCGTTAAAAACAGAGGACTGGGCCTCTGAGGAAACATGCTCACCCGGCCCCCTTCTCTGTTCCTTCCTTTGGAAAAAGAAAAAAATGAGAGGGGAAGATTTCCAGCCCCCCGCTCCCTTTCCTTTTAGTCGCCCTCTACGACACGCAGGGAATACGTGGGAAGTATTCTTTCTCCCCTATCCCCAGGGATAATATACATATATATATATATATATATATATATATATATATATATATATATATATATATATATATATATATATATATATATATTTTTTTTTTTTTATTATACTTTGTCGCTGTCTCCCGCGTTTGCGAGGTAGCGCAAGGAAACAGACGAAAGAAATGGCCCAACCCCCCCCCATACACATGTATATACATACGTCCACACACGCAAATATACATACCTACACAGCTTTCCATGGTTTACCCCAGACGCTTCACATGCCCTGCTTCAATCCACTGACAGCACGTCAACCCCGGTATACCACATCGCTCCAATTCACTCTATTCCTTACCCTCCTTTCACCCTCCTGCATGTTTAGGCCCCGATCACACAAAATCTTTTTCACTCCATCTTTCCACCTCCAATTTGGTCTCCCTCTTCTCCTTGTTCCCTCCACCTCCGATACATATATCCTCTTGGTCAATCTTTCCTCACTCATCCTCTCCATGTGCCCAAACCACTTCAAAACACCCTCTTCTGCTCTCTCAACCACGCTCTTTTTATTTCCACACATCTCTCTTACCCTTACGTTACTCACTCGATCAAACCACCTCACACCACACATTGTCCTCAAACATCTCATTTCCAGCACATCCATCCTCCTGCGCACAACTCTATCCATAGCCCACGCCTCGCAACCATACAACATTGTTGGAACCACTATTCCTTCAAACATACCCATTTTTGCTTTCCGAGATAATGTTCTCGACTTCCACACATTCTTCAAGGCCCCCAGGATTTTCGCCCCCTCCCCCACCCTATGATCCACTTCCGCTTCCATATATATATATATATATATATATATATATATATATATATATATATATATATATATATATATATATATATATATATATATATATATATATAGGGTGGGGGAGGGGGCGAAAATCCTGGGAGCCTTGAAGAATGTGTGGAAGTCGAGAACATTATCTCGGAAAGCAAAAATGGGTATGTTTGAAGGAATAGTGGTTCCAACAATGTTGTATGGTTGCGAGGCGTGGGCTATGGATAGAGTTGTGCGCAGGAGGATGGATGTGCTGGAAATGAGATGTTTGAGGACAATGTGTGGTGTGAGGTGGTTTGATCGAGTAAGTAATGTAAGAGTAAGAGAGATGTGTGGAAATAGAAGAGCGTGGTTGAGAGAGCAGAAGAGGGTGTTTTGAAATGGTTTGGGCACATGGAGAGAATGAGTGAGGAAAGATTGACAAAGAGGATATATGTGTCGGAGGTGGAGGGAACGAGAAGTGGGAGACCAAATTGGAGGTGGAAAGATGGAGTGAAAAAGATTTTGTGTGATCGGGGCCTGAACATGCAGGAGGGTGAAAGGCGGGCAAGGAATAGAGTGAATTGGATCGATGTGGTATACCGGGGTTGACGTGCTGTCAATGGATTGAATCAGGGTATGTGAAGCGTCAGGGGTAAACCATGGAAAGTTGTGTGGGGCCTGGATGTGGAAAGGGAGCTGTGGTTTCGAGCATTATTGGATGACAGCTAGAGACTGAGTGTGAACGAATGGGGCCTTTGTTGTCTTTTCCTAGTGCTACCTCGCACACATGAGGGGGGAGGGGGACGGTATTCCATGTGTGGCGAGGTGGCGATGGAAATGAATAAAGGCAGACAGTGTGAATTGTGTGCATGGTTATATATATATGTGTCTGTGTGTGTATATATATGTGTACATTGAGATGTATGGGTATGTATATTTGCGTGTGTGTACGTGTATGCATATACATGTGTATGGGGGTGGGTTGGGCCATTTCTTTCGTCTGTTTCCTTGCGCTACCTCGCAAACGCGGGAGACAGCGACAAAGCAAAATAATAAAAAAAAGAAATATATAATATATATATATATATATATATATATATATATATATATATATATATATATATATATATATATATATCATCCCTGGGGATAGGGAAAAAAGAATACTTCCCACGTATTCCCTGCGTGTCGTAGAAGGCGACTAAATGGGATGGGAGCGGGGGGCTGGAGATTCTCCCCTCTCGTTTTTAATTTTCCAAAAGAAGGAACAGAGAAGGGGGCTAAGTGAGGATACTTCCTCTAAGGCTTCAGTCCTCTGTTCTTAACGGTACCTCTCTGACGCGGGAAATGGTGAATATATATGAAAAAAAAGATTTATATAGTCCAAGTTCGACTTTCGGGCAGGCCTGTTTGAGGCCACGCCCCATACATGTCCCATGTGTCTATTCATCCTATGTTCATCCTTTCTGTATCCATGATGAAGTGAACACAACCACGGAAGCACTCGGATCTTCGTGTTTCACTTTCCATGCGGGTACTATGATATTCTTGAGAGTTTACATCAGATTCTCTGATTGGTTTAGCGATTCTATTGTGATCTGGTGAATCGAATCTCTAATGTCGTGGAAAATGTGATCGCCACCTGCCAAGATTGGAAACGAGTCACTGGGGCCCATGCCAGTGGGTCACTTGTGAGTGAATCAAAGGTGGGTCATGGTGGGTCATAGGTCATATAGTTGACCCAAGAGCGATTGATTTAAGTCTGAGATTTCGGGGTGAAAACCTTCTGGTCGTAATTTTGAAAAAATACATTTTATATTTTCTCTTGTGTACAACTTATTTTCAGCTTTTAGATTAACATTCACGTTTATGATATCTAATACTTGGGTCACAATGCGATCAGATATCATTATATCTCGAGTAAACGGCTGTGCTCGTTGAGGAGGCAAGGTCTTTCCTTGTGGTGCGGGTCTGTAGAAGTAGTGACTCGGGGAAGGTGCTTCTGTGCACTTCACACCTGCAATAAAAGACAACCACAGTTTCCACGGCTGACACCGTAAACAGTAGGATCATCTTACATAACTCTAGAGCACTTCGACAGCTTCTAGATATGATTTATTTCACCCCAGAAATAATCGTTTTCCTCTCATGTAATGAAATGAAACCTAATCCTTTCGTAACGAACCATATGATGAGAGACTGCAAGAATCAAACTTGTTCTTCTCAAGCAAGAGGGACCTCCTAGGCAAAATTTAAAATGTTTTAGATTATTCATAGGATTCATCAACGTCGAAATTGAAATTTTCTTTACAGTAGCGCCAGCATTACCGACGAGAGAAATGGACCGAGACTTAGAGTTACAGAGTTAACCTGGACTGTTCGAAATATCCTCAAAATTAGGTTTGATCATCACTTGTCATTCTTCGGTATTGAATAATTAATTTACTCAGTCATCATAACGTAGTGGTGTATCATGCTACCTTCTCAACCACTGATCTCTCACTGACCATGGTGAGATTAACCCACCATTAACCCATATCTCCTGCTTTGAGAGATTAAGAATTATTTTATCATTCTTCAACATCAGGAACAATAAAGGCAGAGTAAGTCGAGAGGTTGGAGCTCAGGTTTATCCTTACTTTTGTCCTTATAACAAAAAGTTAAGGGAAGCAAGTCAGTCTCTCCTGGTACTTCTTCACACAAGTCTCCTTCCCAAGCTCACTTACTCTCACCACTCTCTCCACCCCAACATTCTCTCTTCTTTTTTGAAAGCCTCTACAAATCTTCACCTTCGCCTCCACAAGATGATGATCAGACATCCCTCCAGTTGCACCTCTCAGCACATTAACATCTAAAAGTCTCTGATCAGACATCCCTCCAGTTGCACCTCTCAGCACATTAACATCTAAAAGTCTCTCTTTCACGCGCCTATCAATTAACACGCAATCCAATAACGCTCTCTGGCCGTCTCTCCTACTTACATACGTATACTTATGTATATCTCTCTTTTCAAACCAGGTATTCCCAATCACCAGTCCTTTTTCAGCACACAAATCTACAAGCTCTTCACCATTTCCATTTACAACACTGAACACCCCATGTACACCAATTATTCCCTCAACTGCCACATTACTCACCTTTGCATTCAAATCACCCATCACTATAACCCGGTCTCGTGCATCAAAACTACTAACACGCTCACTTAGCTGCTCCCAAAACACTTGCCTCTCATGATCTTTCTTCTCATGCTCAAGTGCATATGCACCAATAATCACCATCTCTCTCCATCCACTTTCAATTTTACCCATATCAATCTATAGTTTAGTTTCTTACACTCTCACATACTCCACCGCTCCTGTTTCAGGAGTAGTGCTACTCCTTCCTTCGCTCTCGTCCTCTCACCAACCCCTGACTTTACTCCCAAAACATTCCCAAACCACTTCTTCCCCTTTACCCTTGAGCTTCGTTTCACTCAAAGCCAAAACATCCTGGATCCTTTCCTCAAACATACTACCTATCTGTCCTTTTTTCTCATCTTGGTTACGTCCACACACATTCAGACACCCAAATCTGAGCCTTCGAGGAGGATGGGCACTCCCCGCGTGACTCCTTCTTCTGTTTCCCCTTTTAGACTAAAAGGTAAAATACAAGGAGGGGAGGGTTTCTAGCCCCCCTGCTCCCGTCTCCTTTAATTGCCTTCTACGGCACGTGAAGAATGCGTGGGAAGTATTCTTTCTTCCCTATCCCCAGGAATATATATATATATATATATATATATATATATATATATATATATATATATATATATATATATATATATATATATATATATATATATATATATACCTGTGTGAGGAAGTACCAGGAGAGACTGAGTACAGAATGGAAAAAGGTGAGAACAATGGAAGTAAGGGGAGTGGGGGAGGAATGGGATGTATTTAGGGAATCAGTGATGGATTGCGCAAAAGATGCTTGTGGCATGAGAAGAGTGGGAGGTGGGTTGATTAGAAAGGGTAGTGAGTGGTGGGATGAAGAAGTAAGAGTATTAGTGAAAGAGAAGAGAGAGGCATTTGAACGATTTTTGCAGGGAAAAAATGCAATTGAGTGGGAGATGTATAAAAGAAAGAGACAGGAGGTCAAGAGAAAGGTGCAAGAGGTGAAAAAAAGGGCAAATGAGAGTTGGGGTGAGAGAGTATCATTAAATTTTAGGGAGAATAAAAAGATGTTCTGGAAGGAGGTAAATAAAGTGCGTAAGACAAGGGAGCAAATGGGAACTTCAGGTGAAGGGCGCAAGTGGGGAGGTGATAACAAGTAGTGGTGATGTGAAAAGGAGATGGAGTGAGTATTTTGAAGGTTTGTTGAATGTGTTTGATGATAGAGTGGCAGATATAGGGTGTTTTGGTCGAGGTGGTGTGCAAAGTGAGAGGGTTAGGGAAAATGATTTGGTAAACAGAGAAGAGGTAGTGAAAGCTTTGCGGAAGATGAAAGCCGGCAAGGCAGCAGGTTTGGATGGTATTGCAGTGGAATTTATTAAAAAAGGGGGTGACTGTATTGTTGACTGGTTGGTAAGGTTATTCAATGTATGTATAACTCATGGTGAGGTGCCTGAGGATTGGCGGAATGCGTGCATAGTGCCATTGTACAAAGGCAAAGGGGATAAGAGTGAGTGCTCAAATTACAGAGGTATAAGTCTGTTGAGTATTCCTGGTAAATTATATGGGAGGGTATTGATTGAGAGGGTGAAGGCATGTACAGAGCATCAGATTGGGGAAGAGCAGTGTGGTTTCAGAAGTGGTAGAGGATGTGTGGATCAGGTGTTTGCTTTGAAGAATGTATGTGAGAAATACTTAGAAAAGCAAATGGATTTGTATGTAGCATTTATGGATCTGGAGAAGGCATATGATAGAGTTGATAGAGATGCTCTGTGGAAGGTATTAAGAATATATGGTGTGGGAGGCAAGTTGTTAGAAGCAGTGAAAAGTTTTTATCGAGGATGTAAGGCATGTGTACGTGTAGGAAGAGAGGAAAGTGATTGGTTCTCAGTGAATGTAGGTTTGCGGCAGGGGTGTGTGATGTCTCCATGGTTGTTTAATTTGTTTATGGATGGGGTTGTTAGGGAGGTAATGCAAGAGTTTTGGAAAGAGGGGCAAGTATGAAGTCTGTTGGGGATGAGAGAGCTTGGGAAGTGAGTCAGTTGTTGTTCGCTGATGATACAGCGCTGGTGGCTGATTCATGTGAGAAACTGCAGAAGCTGGTGACTGAGTTTGGCAAAGTGTGTGGAAGAAGAAAGTTAAGAGTAAATGTGAATAAGAGCAAGGTTATTAGGTACAGTAGGGTTGAGGGTCAAGTCAATTGGGAGGTGAGTTTGAATGGAGAAAAACTGGAGGAAGTGAAGTGTTTTAGATATCTGGGAGTGGATCTGGCAGCGGATGGAACCATGGAAGCGGAAGTGGATCATAGGGTAGGGGGAGGGGGCGAAAATCTGGGAGCCTTGAAGAATGTGTGGAAGTCGAGAACATTATCTCGGAAAGCAAAAATGGGTATGTTTGAAGGAATAGTGGTTCCAACAATGTTGTATGGTTGCGAGGCGTGGGCTATGGATAGAGTTGTGCGCAGGAGGATGGATGTGCTGGAAATGAGATGTTTGAGGACAATGTGTGGTGTGAGGTGGTTTGATCGAGTGAGTAACGTAAGGGTAAGAGAGATGTGTGGAAATAAAAAGAGCGTGGTTGAGAGAGCAGAAGAGGGTGTTTTGAAGTGGTTTGGGCACATGGAGAGATGAGTGAGGAAAGATTGACCAAGAGGATATATGTGTCGGAGGTGGAGGGAACGAGGAGAAGAGGGAGACCAAATTGGAGGTGGAAAGATGGAGTGAAAAAGATTTTGTGTGATCGGGGCCTGAACATGCAGGAGGGTGAAAGGAGGGCAAGGAATAGAGTGAATTGGAGCGATGTGGTATACCGGGGTTGACGTGCTGTCAGTGGATTGAAGCAAGGCATGTGAAGCGTCTGGGGTAAACCATGGAAAGCTGTGTAGGTATGTATATTTGCGTGTGTGGACGTATGTATATACATGTGTATGGGGGGGGGTTGGGCCATTTCTTTCGTCTGTTTCCTTGCGCTACCTCGCAAACGCGGGAGACAGCGACAAAGTATAATACAAAAAAATATAAATTATATATATATATATATATATATATATATATATATATATATATATATATATATATATATATATATATATATATATATTGCCTGAGGTGTTGGAGAACAAGACAGATTAAAAGTATCTGAACTTTTCCCTTGCAAAGTCGGGCAGCCATTATAGGAGAGTCAACAGGCAATTAAACTTAGAAACTTTAAAACTTTCGTGTTGCTCCCCCCGCCCCCCGACCCCTACCCCCTTGAGGATATCCATCTCGACCTCCCCTCCCCCCCCCCCCCTCCCCCGGCAGGTGAGCAGAACCAAAGATGTGTGTATGACCCTTGACCACAACGTTACGACCTTTGAACACGACGAAGCGACCCTTGGGTGTGATGGCATGGCCTCTGACCTCATCCATAAAGGTCAAGTCAAAAGCCTGACCTCATTAGTAAAGGTTCAGTCAGAGCTTAGTAATTATGCCTGAGTGTTTGTAACGTGTTGCTTAGCAGTCATATCGTCATGCATAATGGTCATGCCGTCATGCATAATGGTCATGCCGTCATGCATAATGGTCATGCCGTCATGCATAATGGTCATGCCGTCATGCATAATGGTCATGCCGTCATGCATAATGGTCATGCCGTCATGCATAATGGTCATGCCGTCATGCATAATGGTCATGCCGTCATGCATAATGGTCATGCCGTCATGCATAATGGTCATGCCGTCATGCATAATGGTCATGCCGTCATGCATAATGGTCATACCGTCATGCATAATGGTCATACCGTCATGCATAATGGTCATGCCGTCATGCATAATGGTCATGCCGTCATGCATAATGGTCATACCGTCATGCATAATGGTCATACCGTCATGCATAATGGTCATACCGTCATGCATAATGGTCATGCCGTCATGGTCAAGGGCTGTAACATGGGTTCAACAGTCATACCGTCGAACTCGAGGGTCTGTAAGGTCATGCTTAAGGGTTATACCACTCTGCTCACAAGTCATACCGTTGTGTTCAACGGTCATACAGACGTACTCAAGGGTCATACAGTCGTACTCAAGGGTCGTACAGTCGTGCTCAAGGGTCATACAGTCGTCCTCAAGGGTCATACAGTCGTGCTCAACGGTCATACAGTCGTGCTCAACGGTTATACAGTCGTGCTCAAGGGTCATACAGTCGTGCTCAAGGGTCATACAGTCGTGCTCAACGGTCATACAGTCGTGCTCAAGGGTCAACTCGTTGTGCTTACGAGTCGTACCGTCGTCCTTGATGGTCATACCGACTCGCTCATTGGTCCTAACGTCGTGCACAAGGGTCTGTAACATCTCGGTGAAGCGGTACATATAATAAACAAGATCATGTTTACGATCAACGTTCATTTTTGCGACACTTGGACCAACAATATACGACATCCTGCAGACGCACGGGACTGACCAAGTCCCGGGCTTGCCTCCCACATGACAGGTAATACACACTTCATCACGGGCTCATGTAATCTGCCAGTACCATCACCTTTTCCTTCCTCTTCCTCATCCGGTTCTAGGATGGTCAGGAACAGGAATATTCTACCGAATATTTGGAGTATATGATCATGAGTGTCAGCTATAAAGTTGATACTTGAAAGATATCAGT
Organism: Panulirus ornatus; assembly: GCF_036320965.1. Lineage (NCBI taxonomy): Eukaryota > Metazoa > Arthropoda > Malacostraca > Decapoda > Palinuridae > Panulirus > Panulirus ornatus. The sequence goes on along the minus strand of NC_092229.1, from coordinate 27,877,558 downwards.
ATCACTCGCATCATTAATCTCCTTCTACCAATACGTTTTTATTTCAGTCATCCTGGATGGGTGTGAAGAAGAAGAATCTGATGAATATTTGGATCATCTAATCACAAATACCAGCATCAAGTTAATACTAACACAATACTCCATCATTAGTATCATTGATCTCCCTCTAAGATGACGTTTTCCTGTCTCTTCATCATCCACTCTTTGGCTGGCTATGAAGTGGAATAATCCGCAACACTTTCTCCAGGTAAGACTATGGAAGTGTGTGTGTGTTAACCCACCACAAGATATGTCATCATTCCAGAGTCTGCTTCCGATCATGAATGTGTTCAGTGTCCAGTCACGCGACACAGTGTAAACCGCCGTTATGAAACATGGATGACTTAAACTTAACTATATCACAATGAGACGTCTCAAAATAAGGCCTTGCTCAGCCCAGTACGCTACAAACACCATAGTATTATGTATTAATCAACAAAAGTGAAAATTAACTTTCTTATAATACAAGATAAGACGACGTTCTTGACGATAGCCATAGCCATATGCCATAGCTCTTGTTGCTGTAACAAATATTTGCTTTCTTTATATCGGGGCCTGAACGTGCAGGGGGTGAAAAGCCTGCATGGGATAGAGCGAATTAGGGCGATGTGGTATACAGGGGGTCGGCGTGCTGCTTCTGGGATGAAGCAACGCATACGCAGCGGTCATGGAAAATCATGGAAAGGTCGGTGGGCTTGGCTGTGGACAGCGGGCTGTGGCTCCTGTGCATCGTACATGATAAGTAACATGTGGACGTGAGCGAATATGTGCCGTTTCTTCGTTTGTTCATGGCACTGTCTCGATACGCGGGGAAAGGCAAGTAAGAACGGATGGACAGTTTTAATAACTATAATAATATTGATAATAGTAACTATAATAATAATGACAATGATAATAATGATCATGATAATAATGATAATGATAATAGTACTAATACTACTACTAATAATAATGATAATGATAATAGTACTAATACTACTACTAATAATAATGATAATGATAGTAATGATAATAATACTGATAATAGTAATAATAATAATAATAATAATAATAATAATGATAATAATAATAATAATAATAATAATAATAATAATAATAATAATAATAATAATAGTAATAATGATAATGATAATAATAATAATAATAACAATAATAATAATAATAATGATAATAATGATCATATCAATAATGATGATGATGATAATAAAAATAATACTAATCACAATAATGATAAGAGTAACAATAATGATAATGAAAGATTATCATTATTATAATTTCTATCACTATTTTTATCATTATCATCATTACTATCACTATCATCATTATTATCATCATGAATATCAATTCTCTCATTATCATCTATCAGCAGGGGTAGGACACAAGGAGGGCCGGAATGGCGTGGTCGCCTGGAAATTCTTCCCTCCTTTATAATCAGTCAAAATAAAACACAAGGAACACAAGAAACCAGTGGAAGATCTTTTTCTTCTTGAAAGTTTAGTATGTCTTCCTGATGCTTACATCCCTCAGAAAAAGCGAGCTAGTATGTGAAGAATTGAGTTATAGTAAATATCATCATGATCATTACCTTCATTAATAATATCATGACAACGTAAACGATAATAGAACAACCCAGTAATGAAAAAGAAACTCTGAATAATGTTCGAGGGACGTGCGAGCTAACGTTCCAGATATCTTGTTGTGCAAGTATTAAAGAGCAGAGTCCAGAGAAGAACCACGTCTTACCCCTCCCGCCTGGTCTTCATCCTCCGTCCCCTCCCGCCCCTCCAGCCCCTCCGTCCCCTCCCGCCCCTCCAGCCCCTCCAGGCCCTCCAACCCATCCAGCCCCTCCCCCTCTTCCCGCCCCTCCTCGCTCTCTGATCCCTGGCCGGCCACACCTTAGGGTATTCCAGGGAGACAATCATCCTCACAAATTCCTAAATGCCTGTTTTAATTTGCCTTCCCAGTAATTCCCCAGCCATCTAACAAATGTGCCAACCCTTAGCCATTTTCTCTCCGCTAATGTCATCCCCGGATGCAGCCATTGGCGCCCTCATAAGAGCCTAACTGCCAATCCCTCAAACCGCCTCCCTAACTCGTCATTGAACACGAGCCACCAATCAGTTTTAACCCCGGGCCACACACTGCTCCTCCCTACGTCTGAGGCTGAGTAAAGAGTTGATCTCTCCCCAACAGACGGTCTAATTCCCCAACCAGGCATTGTGAGGAATAGCTACCATCCCTGTTCCAGCAGAGGTGAAGTTCGGTCGATCCCTTCCTGGCCTGGTTGTCGCTTACCGTTTCATATACCTTCGCATTTCCAGAGGGGAAATTGCTATGGATTCGTAGCTATCTATGGAGTGGTTTAGGTTCTGAATCTTCAGGTTACTGGCCATGAATCTAGCGATGGGGTGGCACGAGAGGGCTGTTAAGAGGGGCTGGAAAGCTGAGTATTATCGTGCATCTTGTAAGAGGCAGTGCCGGGCGCCTCCAAATAAAACGGTGCCTCGTTGCTCCCTGGCCCCGGGGACCTCCACTGCCTTCAGACCGCATTAAAACGCTTCTACTGGATTCACACTGTGCCACCGGAGAGAGGGCGCAACCCGACCCATTACCTAACAAGGAAATTACGCTCTTAGAGCCGATATCCCCAGGAACGATCTTCTTCAGCCTCAGCTGGAGCGCGCGAGGCAGTCTTTTAGTGGAGCTGGAAGACCTGAGTTGAGCGCGCGCCAACAATGTTAACATTTTTGGGTCTTGGGAGAGCTCGGTAAATTTCTAGTCTTGAATATTTACTCGCTGGAAGTGGCTCTGGAACTGCCATTGCTAGTGGTTCCAGGACTCCAGGGGAATTTAACAAAGCTTTCAGATTTCCCTGGGGGAGGAGAATGCGAACGCACTTCACACGGGGGTTCGTGTTGGCCCCCAGCGCCCTATAGTTAACGATGGACAGGTACATTTCCAAAACTACCTGGCAAAAATGAACAAGTAAATTGGAAATACAATGGCCCATGCCCAAACACATGACCATAATTTCTTGAAGCGGCAGCCTCCCTCACACGGGATACAGGAGGATATTTGAAATATTTTATTTCCTTTTTTCATAGATGCTTGGCCATGAAATCCTCACTCGCTCGTCAAAATCCTCGTATCGATATCAAAAGCAGAATTACTTTATAGACAAAGAATTAGATAGTTCATCCTCTATTGCCGATTTCATTTTAAGAGGTTTTCCTTTTCTACAGCGTCAGTTAGAAAGCTTTGCTCTTATGCTAACAACTACATACATCGGCCGAGGAAAAAAATGATAAGCTAACCTTACCCAAGCTGACAGCAAACCACAGGTCCATTAGCAGTGGCAGCTTCAAGACATAAAATGCTAACACCAGACAATAATAAAAAAAGAAGAAACTGGACAAGATTTAATCCAGCCAGAAGCCGAGGAGGGAAAACTTGTGTCAAAGTGTTGGTGAGTTGGGCTAGAAAAGTTTGGGTCAGGGCTGCTCATTGGCTGGCCATGAAGGGTGGACACCTCGCGCTCTTGGGCCGGATTTAACGCTGGCTGCTGATGGAGGAGGGCAGGAGGTGAGCAGAGTGGTGGCGAGGGGCCAGGGACGTGCTCACGTGGGGGAGGAGTAAGTTGGTGAGGATGATGAGAATGAGGAGGACAGTGAGGACGATGGGAACGAGGAGGATGGTGAGGGATATGGTGAGAAAGATGGGGGCAAGTAGGAGGATGGTGAGGGATATGGTGAGAAAGATTGAGGTGAGTAGGAGGATGGTGAGGGATATGGTGAGAAAGATTGAGGTGAGTAAGAGGATGGTGAGGGATATGATGAGAAAGATTGGAGCGAGTAGGAGGATGGTGAGGGATATGGTGAGAAAGATTGGGGCAAGTAGGAGGATGGTGAGGGATATGGTGAAGATGATGAGGGGAGAGGAGGATGGTGAGGGATGGAGGGAGAATGATGGGGTGAGAAGGAGGGTTAGAGCAATGGTGAGGAGGATGAGTTCAGGAGGATGGTGAGCGTAATAAGAGCAAGGAGAATGGTAAGGGGATATGGGCGAGGAGAGGGTCGTGGGATAAGGTGGGATCGATAAGGACGAAGAGGATGGTGAGGGATGCGGTGGGGATCATAAGGCCAAGGAAAATAGTGAGGAGTGAGGTAGATGGTAAGAGTCGAGTAGGACACAGATGGAGTTGGGAAAACGGTAAGATGTGAAAGAGAGAGAAAGATAGAGAAAGAGAAAGAGAGAAAATGAGAAAGATGGTGATAAAGGATATGAGAAAGAAAATAAGTACGTGAGAACGGAGAGAAACATTGCAAACGATGAGAGAAGAGGAGAATAGGAGAGATAGTGAGAGATGATGTAAATGAGAGAGATTATTGGGAGAAAAGTTGACAAATGAATAAATGATAACAGAGTGGCAGGAGAATAAGACACAGAGGCAAGAGTAATAAAGAGCGAGGTATAAGAGAAGGAAGAACAGACGACAGATAAAGTGCTAATAAATGGAATGCATTAGTAAAGTTTTCATAAAACAGATTATCGTATAATGTTTCTTCTGGTTAATGGGAAACTGGTTGCTAAGTGTTCTTGGTGTTTACTAGAAAAATGCTGAGGCTCAATTACGGCAATGGAAAATTTCGATCAGGCAGCAACGGCTTTGTTGAAATATGTACATACGTCGAACCATTGTACAACTAGTAATCTTAATCTATAAAAAAATTACGTTAGATGTCTACATTCTCTGTGTCGCAGTTTAATAATCATGGTGTTTATCCTTATGTCTATGATTATTATTTACAATCTCTCATGAAATTAATCATAATCATTTTTCTCCTTTCCCTTTCTGTCCGCCTGCGAGACAAGTGTGGGCCGCTCCCGGTCCTCGGCACGCGTCGTGAATACCGTTATTCTAACCTTCTAATAGAACCCTAAAGCACGACGGTACGACCCATGAACATAGTGGTAGGCCCTTAAGCACGACGGGACGACGCTTGAGCAGACGGAAGGATCCTTAGGGCGACGGTATGACCCTTGATGACGATGGCATGGCCTTTGCGCATCATGAGTTTACCCTTGAACACGACAGTAAGACTCTTGAACACGATGGTTGAAAACTATTAAGCACGAGGATACGACCCTCGAGCACGATGATGTAACCCTTAAGCACGACGATGCGATCCTTTACCACGACTGCACGACCATTGACCATAATGGTAGGACGCTTGAGCAGAGAAGTAAAACCCTTGAGTACTATAGTACCATCCATGATCGTACTATAATACGACCCTTGATCGTGCTATAATACTACCCTTGATCGTGCTGTAATACGACCCTTGATCGTACTATAATACGATCCTTGATCGTACTATAATACGACCCTTGATCATGACGTTATGGATCCTGGGTATAACGAAGTGACCCTTAACCTTAATCTTGGGTGCCAGGTTAATGGGCACACTATCCTACCCATGGCTCCTTCCTACCATCGTTCTCAAGGGTTTCATCATCAAGGCCATGACCATAACAGGAATATTATTAATCTGGGAAATCCAGAGACGGAGGGGATGGTAGTGGTGATGGTGGTGGTGGTGATAGTGGTGGTGATAGTGGTGGTGGTGGTAGCGGAGGTGGTGGTGATATTGGGGGTGATAATGGTGGTGATGGTAGTAATGGTGGTAATAGTGGTGTTGGTAGTGATGGTGGTAGTAGTAGTGGTGGTGGTGGTGTTTGTGGTGGTAGTAATTGTGGTGGTGGTAGTAATGGAGGTAATGGTGGTGGTACAAGTGATGGTGGTGGCAGTAGTGGTGCGTTACACCGACTTTTAACAGACGTCTGTGAAGTTTCACAACAAAGGGGAGTTGCTTCTCTTCGTCCAGTCTTAGCATCTGTATACCTCTTGTCTGAGGGATGGGTTTTCCTGTCTCTACATACCTGCCTGCCGGCCTGTCTACCAGCAGGCTAGCCAGCCCGCCTACCTATCAGAGAGGTAGCAGGTCTACCAGCCTACCAGACAGTTAACCAGCCAGCTAGCCAACCAGCTTGTCAGTCAGCCAGCTAGCTAACCAACCTGCCAGCCTGCCAACCAGCTAGCTAATTGGCTAGCCAGCCTGTCAGCTTCCCAGCGAACTAACCAGCTAGCCTACCTACCACACTGGCTGCCTCCTAATCTCTCAGGGGTTAACTTCTCTCTCTCAGTGATCAGAAATATTTCAGTTTTCTCTTATCTCTTGTGCTGGTTGGCTGGCTGGTGTTAACGGCGACACATAGATATTTACACAAGAAGAATCTAGACGCTGATATGAAGAGGGGAAGAGCGCTAGTCTTTATCAATTAGTCATGAGTTTATGAACTTTGTAGTTTATAGTTTCCACACCTCCTGACACAGGAGGCCCCATACTGCTTCGTTCTCGGTCAAACCCTCACCGTTTTTCAGATGACATTCAGATCTTTGTTATATGTATTTCTCCATCTTTCGCCATCTTCCAGTCTGTTGCTTCATCAAAACAAACGAAAGCGAGGCTTTTTGCACAGCAGTGCTGCAACCTAGTAATTCACCTTATAGGAGAGTTATCAAGGTCTATCCGTCTATGTTTGTAAAGAATCGAAATTTGGTTTACTGGCGACAGGTCGTTTGGCCAAGACGATCTGGTTCACTGTGATGTGGAGAAACAAGGGAGATTACGAATCGCATAGAGAAAGCCATTGACTGATCCTTCGATCACAGAGCCCTTGAAGCCGAATATTCTGGTCCCCCCTTCTTTCACATGGTGTCATATGAGGATTTAACGGGAGTCCAGGAAGAGGGAGGCCATGAAGGGCGAAAGAGAAAGAGAGAGAGAGAGAGAGAGGAAGAGAGAAAGTGAGTGAAGGCTTACATACCTGCGGCAAGGACTAGCGTGAGGGAGGGATGGTGCCCTAGGAGATGTTTCTGATGTTCTGCCATTCTACAGGTACGTCAGTACAGTGTTTACGTCATTCCATGTGGTCCCTCACTCATCAAGTTACCCAGACCATGACGTCAGAGCCAGGGCATCCTGGTCGTAAAGCTTTATAAACAACCGAAGCTCCTTTGACATCGCCATGTGGTATGTCTCCTCTTTCGGGAGCTGTGGAATTTGCATTGCTCATTTAGATAGTCGTAGTTCCATACTTGACTATCTTGGTTCGAGACCTGGTTTGAACCCAAGGATGCTTATCAAACGTATTTTTTTTGGATTATTTGCTTCCTAGGAACGTTTCACACTAATTATGCTTCCAGCTCGCATGTCTCCATTTGTAGAAAACTAGAGTTAAGAGACAGTGATACGTCAGCAGACCTTCAGTTCTGCATTATGCAGGATCCTAGATGACTCAGGTTCCAGTAACAGATTCACTGACAGAGTTCTCTCCTCTGCAGAATTTCATATCAACATTCACAGGCTCTTGTAATCAATAGAAAATCATTCTTTATCAAAAATCATATAACTTTTAAAAGGCCTTTCAAAAGCTTGTTAAGGTAACTTTGATCTTTAACCTGGAACGGAATTATCATATTCTTTTAGAACCAGAATACCTAAAACGCCCGCTTCATCTGATCAAAACTTTTCTTTCAGGGACGCTGGAAAAGTTCCCTGATGCAAATGGTCTTCCTTCTTCGCCTGTGGAGTGTGTCCCGTGCCGGGGCTGGATCTTAGACAAAAGATCTGTATTCATGTCCCGATAATGCTTTGTAGGTAGAGGGACGTCCTCCACACTATATGAGCGCCTCTGTGTCAAGAATCATTGATGTGTGTAGCGTCAGAGGGAAAAGAATTCCTTTAAGCACGACGGTACGACCCATGAGCACGAAGGTACGACCCTTGAGCACGACGGTACGATCCATGAGCACGAAGGTACTACCTTTGAGGACGAAGGTGCAATCCATGCCCACGACGGTGTGACCCTTGAGCACGACGGTGCGACTCTTGAGTATGACAGTGCGACCCTTGAGCACGACCATAGAAACCTTGAGCGCGACGGTTCGACCCTTTAATCGAAAGTCTGCCTTTTTCTCCTGACCGTTAAGGGTCGGGACAAAGGGCATACAAGGGTCGTAATGCCGTACTGCAAGGCGGTATCGTTGCGCTCCAGGGGTCAAGACTATGAGCAGGACACTAACCTTAGTCTCCAGTAACACACAGCTATGCTCATTAGTCTTACAACAACACACAGCTACGCCCAGTAATCTTATAATAATACACAGTTATGTCCAGTAATCTTACAACAACACACAGTTATGTCCAGCAATCTTATAACAATACACAGTTATGTCCAGCAATCTTATAACAATACACAGTTATGCCCATTAAAATTACAGGAACAAACATTAATGCCCAGGAATCTTACAACAACACAATGATGCCCAGTAATCTTACAACACACTGATGCCCAGTAATCTTACAACACACTGATGCCCAGTAATCTTACAGTAACACATAGTTACGCCAAGTAATCCTAAAACAAATTAAGTCTAGAAATCTTAACATCAGAGAAATGAAAATTGAATATTGAGTGGATAGAAATGTTGCATAATAATCTTTATATCATAAAGAATAATAGAAAAAAGAAATGAAAGGAAAATATGACGAAAATTAAGGTTTGTGTTTTCGTCAGTGAAACATGTTCTGACATCTTTGGGGAAGTAGATGACCGAGGAGGAGGAGGAGTTGGGAGAAAATAAAGAACTGGAAGACAGAGAGTACGTGGGAAGGACACATTACTACACAACTGATTGTCGATGGGACGAGCTTATCTGCAGGAGGACATGAAGTAGGTCCTACACTTCTAATCTATATAGATAGAGACAGAAGAGTATAGATCGAGGCTCCCCTTCACCCACGATCACCTACGACACGTCAGCTTGCATGGGGATAGCTAGAACACCAGGTAGGATAGAGACAGCGAACTTAGGTCGGACTTTAATGGAAAAAGATAAATTGAAAACAATTTCTGGTCTTATTTCAGCCGACGGATGCTTTGGAGAGGATACATTTTTTCCTCTAATTAATTCTGAAGAGAAATATACAATTTGAAATACGATGCATCCTATATTGTCATCGCTGAACTGTGTTATTCATTGATTATTCATTAGACCAAAGTACTCGTCAGTCTGTAAGTTTGATATACTGACAGTTTTTACCTTAGCAATATCTGTTGGGAATTAATCTTTATGTTTTATAAATCTACAACTGAAAAAACAGTCTGCCCACGTTTGTAATACGTCTTTTCCACTTTAAGTTTATGCTGTTATATCTGGTAATTTCATGAGATATACAGCAAAAATATTTATGATTTTGAAAACTTTTGTTACTTCTCTGTCTATCTATTAGAGGAGAGAATTTTGAATTTGGGAGAATTCCTTAAAAACGTTAAATTTCTGAACGATGAAATTAGATTCGTTGCTCTTCTTTGTAATCGTTCTAGTTTTTCTTTGTCTTTTACCATGTTTGGCGACCATAACTGAACAGGCTATCGTAAATGTGGCTTGCATAGGGTGCTGCAGAGAATAATGTTGTGCATTTTGTTTTGTAGTTTGTATTTCTAGCCATTAAAGAAGAAGAAAAGGAGGAGGAAGAAGAGGAGAAGGAGGGTAAAGAGGAAGAGGAGAAGGTGGAGAGGTAGAAGGAGCAGGAGAAGAAGAGCAGCAGCAGTGGGAGTAGTAGTAGCAGTAGGAGGAAGCGTAGGAGGAGGAGGACGAGGCAAAGAAGGAGTAGCAAGTAATGTAACATCACACACACACACACACACACACACACACACACACACGTCATCTCCAGCGTCCTCCAACACGACTGATGGATGACTTTGATGAAAGATAAATCAACCAAAGAGGAACGAGCATCAGGGATGAAGTTTTTCTCTACGAGTCTGACTTTCTCACCTGTTGCCCTACATGCACACGTTGACACACCGAGAGACGTTCTTTTACCGACGTTAATTAGAACTTGACTCACTACAAACGACAGCTTTGAACAGAGGCAAAGCACCTCATCACTGGCCGTATGAAAGGGTCAGGTGAAAGGTCACCTAAATAAGAAGACAAGGCCTGCAGGTGGTATGGATTATGCACAGTAAAAACCAGACGTAACTTAATTTTTTCCTTTAATATTTTTTCTTCTCAAATTTTCATCACATCTTTACCAACCATTTTCATATTCCAATCTCATCTCATTTCATTATGTTTAGCCTAAAATATTCCACAGGTCAAACAAGCCATCAAGAAACTGACTAAGACAAACAGACGGCGAAGAGCGTATCCTGTAGTCTCCATTTTCTTCTTGAAGAAAAAATACAAAAAGGAATGAGACCAAGACGTCAGCACATTTCGCCGAGGACGAGTCTTCTACATTCTGATGAGCCATTCTGCTAGTGTATCCCAGTGCTAATAAACGTATACCTGTCCGTCACCTCCAGTTATGGATATGAACAAAGATCTACTGAAATCAACTGCCATCACCATTCCTTTATCTGCAGTAGGGAAGGGAAACCAATAAAGAGTAGTAGCAGGGGAAAAGTCGTTAGGATGACAGTGAACCTTCTACAGTGTTTGCTTCCTACAACAGCAGATACAACACAAAGCTGAAAAAGAATTTTACCATCTTCAATACAACTCTGACTTTAACAAAATTCTTAGCTTGCCTCTCATAAGATGTGGAAGGCTCAAATGAAAATGATATTTGAAGGCAGATTACGTTGCACTTAGTGTTTGATAACAAATGGGTGTAAGGTAGAAAAGGAAACTGAAAACAAGAACAGAGATATTGCTCCCAAGCTTCTGCTTTCAGTTTCCTCACAAAAAATTCTTGGACATCCCGAGTCATTTACTGGCTTTATGTGTGAAGAATTAGATTCCCCATTTCAGATAAAAACACAGTTCAATTCTGATGAATATTTGAGAGGGATTAGACTGAAAAAAACTGTGATAAAGTTACAGTTCTGCAGGTTTTGAACGAAGTAGTTGGGGGAAATCAATGGGACTCCATTCAATCGAAGCTTGCAACAACGTCCCTATATGTAGGGTGTCTGTCGTTGCTCAATCTCCCCGATCCATCACACACAATTGAAGGCCATGGCAAGTGCTTTATCAATAACCCCAGCCCTCACTCCGTCAACCCTCCCCCTTACATAGGACGATTTGTTTCTTCCCTTCCTCTCTTCAATCTCCATTTATATGGCCAGTGTTCCGACGGAGTTCAATCCATAATTCCGGGCGTTAGAGTCAAGCGTTCTGCTCGTCACACCATCGCCTGCTATTGCTGCACTATTCACACTCCCTTCTCCCCGACCACATGGGTGCCCCTCCTTCCTCTCACATACCCTCACCCCAACAACTATGATGTTCACTCAGTATCAGGATAAACGATCCAGCTCCAGGTCTCCCCGGAACACTCGTGTGTCTCTCCCCGTCCCTCTCTCTCTCTCTCTCTCTCTCTCTCTCTCTCTCTCTCTCTCTCTCTCTCTCTCTCTCTCTCTCTCTCTCTCTCTCTCTCTCTCTCTCTCTCTCTCTCTCTCTCTCCCGCATCCTTCAGACGTAGGCCTATAAACATTTCAAAGTTTGTACATAAAATACACATCATACAGTATGCAGAGCGAGACTAGGCAGAGGACTGGTCACTACCCCCCAGCAGCAGAGTTTCGTCCGGCATAATCTGCTGTGTGTTTTCCTTTGCATACTGCAGGGAAAGATTGCTTTTCTCTGAATGAAAACACACACACACACACACACACACACACACACACACGCATATATATATATATATATATATATATATATATATATATATATATATATATATATATATATATATATATATATATATATATATGTATATGTGTGTGTGTGTGTGTGTGTGTGTGTGTGTGTGTGTGTATGTGTGCGTGTGTGTGTGGATGTGGCCAAGATAAGAAGGGAGGAAAGATAGATAGTAAATCTGAGGAAAGAAACCTGGTTGTTCTGGCTCTGAGTAAAAGAAAACTCGTGGTTAAATGGAAAGAATGGTTCGGAAATATCATAGGAGTAAAGTCAGGGATTGGTAAGAGGGCAAGAGCTAAGGAGGGAGTAGCACTACTCCTGAAGCAGAAGTTTTGAGAGTGTGTGATAGAGTTTAAGGAAGTAAATTCTAGATTGATATGGGTAAAACTAAAAGCAGCTGGCGAGTGATGGGTCATTACTGGTGCTTATGCAAGTGTTCCGGGAGCAGTTTTGGTGCACGAGACCGGGTATTAGTGATGGGCGATCTAAATGCAAAGATAAGAAATGTGGCAGTTGATGGTACAATTGGTGAGCATGGGGTAATCAGTACTATGAATGGAAATGGTGAAGAGCTTGTGAAGTTGTGTGTTGAAAAAAAATGGTGATTGGAAATACCTGGTTTAAACGCAAGTATACGGGCATTACTATATTACGTGTTAATTGATAGACGTGTAAAAGAGAGACTTTTGGATTTAAATGAGCTGTGATGGCCAGCTGGTGGGGCGTCTGATCATTATCTTGTGGAGGAGAGGATGAAGATTTGTAGAGGTTTTCAAAAAAAGAGGAAACAGTGTCTGGGAAACGAAAGTGGTGAAAGTAAGCAAGCTTGGAAAGACTCGGGTGACGAAATACCACGAGAGACTGAGTATAGAATGACAAAAGGGGAAAGTAGATAGAGCAAAGAGAGCGGATGAGGAATGGGAGGTTTCAAGGTTGTGCTGGCATATGTGAGAGATGCATGTGACTTGCAAAAGCTGGGAGATGGGCAGACTAGAAACTGTAGTGAGTGGTGGGATGAAGAGGTAAAGTTGCTAGTGAAAGAAAAAAGAGAAAGGTTTGAGCGGGAGGAGTGCAAATGATTGGGTGATATATAAGAGAAAGCTGCAGGATGTCAAGAGGAAGGTGTAGGGGTTGAATGAGACGGCGAAAGAGAGTTAGGGTGAAAGTATCATTAAGGTTTAGGAAAAATAAAAAGATGATTTAGGAGGTGAATAATGTGCGAGAGAACATCGGTGAAGGGGACAAAGGGGGAGGTGGTAACTGGTAGTGAGGAAGTGAGATGGAGGAGTGAGTATTTTGAAGGATCGTTAAATTTTTGTTGACAGAATGGTAGTGAGAGAGTCATGGAGAGTGTTTTGGTGAAGAGAAAAGAGGTGGTGAAAGCCTTGCAGAAGATGAAATCCGGCAATGTGGCGGAAGTGGATGGGCATTGCTGTTGAATTTATTAAGAAAGTGTGTGACTGTGTTGTAATTGGTTGGTATGGATATATTCTGTATGTATGGATCATGATAGAGTGCTTGAGAATTTGATGAGTGCATATATAATACCACTGTATTAAGGCAAAGAGGATAAAGGTGAGTGTTCAAGCTACAGGAGCATAAGTCTGTTGATAATATACCTGGTAAGTAGTATGGAAGGCTATTGATTGAGAGGGTGAAGGCATGTACAAAGCATCAGACTGGGGAGCAGCGGTGTGGTTTCAGAAGTGGCAGAGGATGTGTGGTGTTTGGTTTGTTTGTTTGCTTGATGTTTGGTTTGAAGAATGTGTGTGAGAAATACTTAGAAAAACAGACTGATTTGTATGTGACATTTATGGATCTGGAGAAGGCATATGATAGGACTGACAAAGATGCTTTGTGAAAGGTCTTAAGAATATATGGTATGTGTGGTAAGCTGCTAGAAAAAGTGAGTTTTTATCAAGGGTATAAGGTATGTGTACGAGTGGGAAAAGAGGAGAGTGAATGGTTACTAGTGAAGGTCGGTTTGCGGCAGGAGTCTGTGATGTTACCATGGCTGTTAATTTGTTTATGGAAGGGATGGTGAGAGAGGCAAACGCAAGTGTCTTTTGGAGAGGAGAGAGTATGCAAAACTGTTGGGAATGAGGGGGCCCGGGAGGAATTCACTTGTTCGCTGATGTACAGAACTGGTGGTTGATTCGAATGAGAAACTGAAGGTGACTGAGCTTGGAAAAGTGTATGAAAGGAGAAAGCTAAGAGTAGATTGAATAAAACAAGGTTATTAGGTTCAGAAGGGTTGAGGGACAAGTTAGTTGGGATGTAAATTTGGAAAAAAATTGGAGGAAGTGAAGCATTTTAGAATGGAATCAGGAAGCGGAAGTGGGTCTTAGGGTGGGGAAAGGGGAGGGAGAAGTTCTGGTAGCGATGAAGAATTTATAGAAAGAGAGAACGTTATCTCGAAGAGCGAAATGGGTTTGTTTGAAGCAATAGTAGTTCCAACAATGTCATATGGATGCGAGGTATGGGCTATAGATATAGTTGTGTGATGGAGGGTGTATGGATCAGAAATGAAATGTTTGTGGACAATATTTGGTGTGAGGTGGTTTGATCGCGTAAGTAATGAGCGGGTAAGAGAGATGTGTGGAAACAAAAACAGTGTGACTGAGAGGGCACAAGAGGGTGTGTTGAAATGGTTTGGACATATGGAGAAAATGAGTGAGATGAGTTTGACAAAGAGGATATATGTGTCAGAAGTTGAGGGAATACGGAGAATGGGGAGGCCAAATTGTGGATGGAAATATGGAGTGAAAAAGATTTTGAGCGATCGCGGCCTGAACACGCAGAAGAGTGAAAGTTGTGCACGAAATAAAGTGAATTTGAACGATGTGATATATTGGGGTCGACGTGCCGTCAATGGACTGAACCAAGAAATGTGAAACGTCTGGGGTAAACCATGGAAAGGTCTGTGGGGCCTGGATCTACATACGGAGGTGTGATTTTGGTGCGTTACACGTGACAGCTCGTGTATGGATGAGAGCGGATGTGGCCTTTCTTCCTCTGTTTCTTGGCGCTACGTCGCTGACGCAGGGGGTAAACCAAATGGCGTTCCAGCTTTGTCTCTTCGTTGTATACCGACTGACCTATATTTCTCTCTTGTGTCTCCCCTGATGATGTGATTACTACACGAAAGTGCATTTGGGAACTTATCGTGTTTCAATTTACCCGTGGACTCATATATATATATATATATATATATATATATATATATATATATATATATATATATATATATATATATATATATATATATATATATATATATATATATATATGTGTGTGTGTGTGTGTGTGTGTGTGGATCAGGTGTTTGCTTTGAAGAATGTATGTGAGAAAAACTTAGAGAAGCAAATGGAATTGTATGTATGAAGGCATATTATAGAGTTGATAGAGATGCTCTGTGGAAGGTATTAAAAATATATGGTGTGGGAGGCAAGTTGTTAGAAGCAGTGAAAAGTTTTTATCGAGGATGTAAGGCATGTGTACGTGTAGGAAGAGAGGAAAGTGATTGGTTCTCAGTGAATGTAGGTTTGCGGCAGGGGTGTGTGATGTCTCCATGGTTGTTTAATTTGTTTATGGATGGGGTTGTTAGGGAGGTAAATGCAAGGGTTTTGGAAAGAGGGGCAAGTATGCAGTCTGTTGTGGATGAGAGAGCTTGGGAAGTGAGTCAGTTGTTGTTCGCTGATGATACAACACTGGTGGCTGATTCATGTGAAAACTGCAGAATCTGGTGACTGAGTTTGGTAAAGTGTGTGAAAGAAGAAAGTTAAGAGTGAATGTGAAAAAGAGCAAGGTTATTAGGTACAATAGGGTTGAGGGTCAAGTCAATTGGAAGGTAAGTTTGAATGGAGAACAACTGGAGGAAGTGAAGTGTTTTAGATATCTGGGAATGGATTTGGCAGCGGATGGAACCATGGAAGCGGAAGTTAATCATAGGGTGGGGGAAGGGGTAAAAATTCTGGAAGCCTTGAAAAATGTATGGAAGTCGAGAACATTATCTCGGAAAGCAAAAATGGGTATGTTTGAAGGAATAGTGGTTCCAACAATGTTGTATGGTTGCGAGGCGTGGGCTATGGATAGAGTTGTGCGCAGGAGGGTGGATATGCTGGAAATGAGATGCTTGAGGACAATGTGTGGTGTGAGGTGGTTTGATCGAGTAAGTAATAATAGGGTAAGAGAGATATGTGGAAATAAAAAGAGCGTGGTTGAGAGAGCAGAAGAGGGTGTTTTGAAATGGTTTGGTCACATGGAGAGAATGAGTGAGGAAAGATTGACCAAGAGGATATATGCGTCAGAGGTGGAGGGAACAAGGAGAAGTGGGAGACCAAATTGGAGGTGGAAAGATGGAGTGAAAAAGATTTTGAGTGATCGGGGCCTGAACATGCAGGAGGGCAAAAGGCGTGCAAGGAATAGAGTGAATTGGAACTATGTGGTATACCGGGGTCAACGTACTGTTAATGGATTGAACCAGGGTATGTGAAGCGTTTGGGATAAACCATGGAAAGTTGTGTGAGGCCTGGATGTGGAAAGGGAGCTGTGGTTTCGGTGCATTATTACATGACAGCTAGAGACAGAGTGTGAACGAATGGGGCCTTGGTTGTCTTCCTAGCGCTAACTCGCGTACATGAGGGGGGAGGGGGTTGTTATTTCATATGTGGCGGGGTGGCGATGGGAATGAATAAAGGCAGACAGTATGAATGCCATAAGCATCTTTTGCGCAAGCCATCACTGCTTCCCTAAATAAATCCCATTCCTCCCCCACTCCCCTTACCTCCTTTGTTCTCAACTTTTTCCATTCTGTACTCAGTCTCTCTTGGCACTTCCTTACACAAGTCTCCTTCCCAAGCTCACTTACTCTCACCACTCTCTTCACCCCAACATTCTCTCTTCTTTTATGAAAACCTATACAAATCTTCACCTTCGCCTCCACAAGATAATGATCAGACATCCCTCCAGTTGCACCTCTCAGCACACTGACATCCAAGAGTCTCTCTTTCGCGCGCCTATCAATTAAAACGTAATCCAATAACGCTCTCTGGCCATCTCTCCTGATTACATACGTATACTTATGTATATCTCTCTTTCTAAACCAGGTATTCCCAATCATCAGTCCTTTTCCAGCACATAAATCTACAAGCTCTTCACCATTTCTATTTACAACACTGAACACCCCATGTATACCAATTATTCCCTCAACTGCCATCACTATAACCCGGTCTCGTTCATCAAAACCACTAACACACTCATTCAGCTGCTCCAAAAACACTTGCCTCTCATGATCTTTCTTCTCATGCCCAGGTGCATATGCACCAATAATCACCCATCTCTCTCCATCAACTTTCAGTTTTACCCATATCAATATAGAGTTTACTTTCTTACACTCTATCACATACTCCTACCACTCCTGTTTCAGGAGTAGTGCTACTCCTTCCCTTGCTCTTGTCCTCTCACTAACCCCTGACTTTACTCCCAAGATATTCCCAAACCACTCTTCCCCTTTACCCTTGAGCTTTGTTTTATTCAGACCAAAACATCCAGGTTCCTTTCCTCAAACATACTACCTATCTCTCCTTTATTCTCATCTTGGTTACATCTACACACATTTAGATACCCCAATCTGAGCCTTCGAGGAGGATGAGCACTCCCCGCGTGACTCCTTCTGTTTCCCCTTTTACAAAGTTAAAATACAAGGAGGGGAGGGTTTCTAACTCCCGCTCCCGTCCCCTTTAGTCGCTTTCTACGACACGTGAGGAATGCGTGGGAAGTATTCTTTCTCCCCTATCCCCAGGGATATATATATATATATATATATATATATATATATATATATATATATATATATATATATATATATATATATATATATATATATATATATATATATATATATATATATATATATATATATATATATATATATATATATATATATATATATATATCTGAAACCACACTGCTCTTCCCCAATCTGATGCTCTGTACATGCCTTCACCCTCTCAATCAATACCCTCCCATATAATTTACCAGGAATACTCAACAAACTTATACCTCTGTAATTTGAGCACTCACTCTTATCCCCTTTGCCTTTGTACAATGGCACTATGCACGCATTCCGCCAATCCTCAGGTACCTCACCATGAGTCATACATACATTAAATAACCTTACCAACCAGTCAATAATACAGTCACCCCCTTTTTTAATAAATTCCACTGCAATACCATCCAAACCTGTTGCCTTGCCGGCTTTCATCTTCCGCAAAGCTTTTACTACCTCTTCTCTGTTTACCAAATCATTTTCCCTAACCCTCTCACTTTGCACACCACCTCGACCAAAATACCCTATATCTGCTTCTCTATCATCAAACACATTCAACAAACCTTCAAAATACTCACTCCATCTCCTTCACACATCACCACTACTTGTTATCACCTCCCCATTTGCGCCCTTCACCGAAGTTCCCATTTTCTCCCTTGTCTTACGCACTATATTTACCTCCTTCCAGAGCATCTTTTTATTCTCCCTAAAATTTAATGATACTCTCTCACCCCAACTCTCATTTGCCCTCTTTTTCACCTCTTGCACCTTTCTCTTGACCTCCTGTCTCTTTCTTTTATACATCTCCCACTCAATTGCATTTTTTCCCTGCAAAAATCGTCCAAATGCCTCTCTCTTCTCTTTCACTAATAATCTTACTTCTTCATCCCACCACTCACTATCCTTTCTAATCAACCCACCTCCCACTCTTCTCATGCCACAAGCATCTTTTGCGCAATCCATCACTGATTCCCTAAATACATCCCATTCCTCCCCCACTCCCCTTACTTCCATTGTTCTCACATTTTTCCATTCTGTACTCAGTCTCTCCTGGTACTTCCTCACACAAGTCTCCTTCCCAAGCTCACTTACTCTCACCACCCTCTTCACCCCAACATTCACTCTTCTTTTCTGAAAACCCATACAAATCTTCACCTTAGCCTCCACAAGATAATGATCAGACATCCCTCCAGTTGCACCTCTCAGCACATTAACATCCAAGAGTCTCTCTTTCGCGCGCCTGTCAATTAACACGTAATCCAATAACGCTCTCTGGCCATCTCTCCTGCCTTACATACGTATACTTATGTATATCTCTCTTTCTAAACCAGGTATTCCCAATCATCAGTCCTTTTTCAGCACATAAATCTACAAGCTCTTCACCATTTCCATTTACAACACTGAACACCCCATGTATACCAATTATTCCCTCAACTGCCATCACTATAACCCGGTCTCGTTCATCAAAACCACTAACACACTCATTCAGCTGCTCCCAAAACACTTGCCTCTCATGATCTTTCTTCTCATGCCCAGGTGCATATGCACCAATAATCACCCATCTCTCTCCATCAACTTTCAGTTTTACCCATATCAATATAGAGTTTACTTTCTTACACTCTATCACATACTCCCACAACTCCTGTTTCAGGAGTAGTGCTACTCCTTCCCTTGCTCTTGTCCTCTCACTAACCCCTGACTTTACTCCCAAGACATTCCCAAACCACTCTTCCCCTTTACCCTTGAGCTTTGTTTTACTCAGAGCCAAAACATCCAGGTTCCTTTCCTCAAACATACTACCTATCTCTCCTTTTTTCTCATCTTGGTTGCATCTACAAACATTTAGATACCCCAATCTGAGCCTTCGAGGAGGATGAGCACTCCCCGCGTGACTCCTTCTTCTGTTTCCCCTTTTACAAAGTTAAAATACAAGGAGGGGAGGGTTTCTAGCTCCCCGCTCCCGTCCCCTTTAGTCGCTTTCTACGACACGTGAGGAATGCGTGGGAAGTATTCTTTCTCCCCTATCCCCAGGGATATATATATATATATATATATATATATATATATATATATATATATATATATATATATATATATATATATATATATATAT
This sequence comes from Panulirus ornatus, assembly GCF_036320965.1. Taxonomy (NCBI): domain Eukaryota; kingdom Metazoa; phylum Arthropoda; class Malacostraca; order Decapoda; family Palinuridae; genus Panulirus; species Panulirus ornatus. Next base: position 27,857,797 of record NC_092229.1, on the reverse strand, counting down.
ATATATATATATATATATATATATATATATATATATATATATATATATATATATATATATATATCTGAAACCACACTGCTCTTCCCCAATCTGATGCTCTGTACATGCCTTCACCCTCTCAATCAATACCCTCCCATATAATTTACCAGGAATACTCAAGAAACTTATACCTCTGTAATTTGAGCACTCACTCTTATCCCCTTTGCCTTTGTACAATGGCACTATGCACGCATTCCGCCAATCCTTAGGTACCTCACCATGAGTCATAGATACATTAAATAACCTTACCAACCAGTCAATAATACAGTCACCCCCTTTTTTAATAAATTCCACTGCAATACCATCCAAACCTGCTGCCTTGCCGGCTTTCATCTTCCGCAAAGCTTTTACTACCTCTTCTATATTTACCAAATCATTTTCCCTAACCCTCTCACTTTGCACACCACCTCGACCAAAATAACCTATATCTGCTTCTCTATCATCAAACACATTCAACAAACCTTCAAAATACTCACTCCATCTCCTTCTCACATCACCACTACTTGTTATCACCTCCCCATTTGCGCCCTTCACTGAAGTTCCCATTTTCTCCCTTGTCTTACGCACTATATTTACCTCCTTCCAGAACATCTTTTTATTCTCCCTAAAATTTAATGATACTCTCTCACCCCAACTCTCATTTGCCCTCTTTTTCACCTCTTGCACCTTTCTCTTGACCTCCTGTCTCTTTCTTTTATACATCTCCCACTCAATTGCATTTTTTCCCTGCAAAAATCGTCCAAATGCCTCTCTCTTCTCTTTCACTAATAATCTTACTTCTTCATCCCACCACTCACTATCCTTTCTAATCAACCCACCTCCCACTCTTCTCATGCCACAAGCATCTTTTGCGCAATCCATCACTGATTCCCTAAATACATCCCATTCCTCCCCCACTCCCCTTACTTCCATTGTTCTCACCTTTTTACCATTCTGTACTCAGTCTCTCCTGGTACTTCCTCACACAAGTCTCCTTCCCAAGCTCACTTACTCTCACCACCCTCTTCACCCCAACATTCACTCTTCTTTTCTGAAAACCCATACAAATCTTCACCTTAGCCTCCACAAGATAATGATCAGACATCCCTCCAGTTGCACCTCTCAGCACATTAACATCCAAAAGTCTCTCTTTCGCGCGACTGTCAATTAACACGTAATCCAATAACGCTCTCTGGCCATCTCTCCTACTTACATACGTATACTTATGTATATCTCGCTTTTTAAACCAGGTATTCCCAATCACTTTCAGAAGTGGTAGAGGATGTGTGGATCAGGTGTTTGCTTTGAAGAATGTATGTGAGAAATACTTAGAAAAGCAAATGGATTTGCATGTAGCATTTATGGATCTGGAGAAGGCATATGATAGAGTTGATAGAGATGCTCTGTTGAAGGTATTAAGAATATATTGTGTGGGAGGCAAGTTGTTAGAAGCAGTGAAAAGTTTTTATCGAGGATGTAAGGCATGTGTAGGAAGAGAGGAAAGTGATTGGTTCTCAGTGAATGTAGGTTTGCGGCAGGGGTGTGTGATGTCTCCATGGTTGTTTAATTTGTTTATGGATGGGGTTGTTAGGGATGTGAATGCAAGAGTTTTGGAAAGAGGTGTAAGTATGATGTCTGACTGAGTTTGGTAAAGTGTGTGAAAGAAGAAAGTTAAGAGTAAATGTGAATAAGAGCAAGGTTATTAGGTACAGTAGGGTTGAGGGTCAAGTCAACTGGGAGGTAAGTTTGAATGGAGAAAAACTGGAGGAAGTAAAGTGTTTTAGATATCTGGGAGTGGATCTGGCAGCGGATGGAACCATGGAAGCGGAAATGGATCATAGGGTGGGGGAGGGGGCGAAAATCCTGGGAGCCTTGAAGAATATGTGGAAGTCGAGAACATTATCTCGGAAAGCAAAAATGGGTATGTTTGAAGGAATAGTGGTTCCAACAATGTTGTATGGTTGCGAGGCGTGGGCTATGGATAGAGTTGTGCGCAGGAGGATGGATGTGCTGGAAATGAGATGTTTGAGGACATTGTGTGGTGTGAGGTAGTTTGATCGAGTAAGTAACGTAAGGGTAAGAGAGATGTGTGGAAATAAAAAGAGCGTGGTTGAGAGAGCAGAAGAGGGTGTTTTGAAATGGTTTGGGCACATGGAGAGAATGAGTGAGGAAAGATTGACCAAGAGGATATATGTGTCGTAGGTGGAGGGAACGAGGAGAAGTGGGAGACCAAATTGGAGGTGGAAAGATGGGGTGAAAAAGATTTTGTGTGATCGGGGCCTGAACATGCAGGAGGGTGAAAGGAGGGCAAGGAATAGAGTGAATTGGATTGATGTGGTATACCGGGTTGACGTGCTGTCAGTGGATTGAATCAGGGCATGTGAAGCGTCTGGGGTAACCCATGGAAAGCTGTGTAGGTATGTATATTTGCGTGTGTGGACGTATGTATATACATGTGTATGGGGGTGGGTTGGGCCATTTCTTTCGTCTGTTTCCTTGCGCTACCTCGCAAACGCGGGACACAGCGACAAAGCAAAAAAAAATATATATATATATATATATATATATATATATATATATATATGCATTATTACATAACAACTAGAGACTGAGTGTGCACGAATGTGGCCTTTGTTGTCTTTTCCTAGCGCTACCTCGCACACATGAGGGAGGGAGGGGGTTGTTATTTCATGTGTGGCGGGTATGGCGATGGAAATGAATAAAGGCAGACAGTATGAATTATGCACATGTGTATGTATGTATATGTCTGTGTGTGTATATATATGTATACGTTGAGATGTATAGGTATGTATATTTGCGTGTGTGGATGTGTATGTATATACATGTGTATGTGGGTGGGTTGGGCCATTCTTTCGTCTGTTTCCTTGCGCTACCTCGCTAACGCGGGAGACAGCGGCTAAGTAAATAAAAATATATATATATATATATATATATATGTATGTGTGTGTGTGTGTGTGTGGAGACGCGCCATGATGCAGCCCATCCCTAAGTAATGACGCCACTGTAACCCCTCCATCTAACGCCCCATTCCTCTCACTTCTGTTATCTCCATAGTTTTTAAACCCTCCGACGCTCTCACATCCTGAAATACATTCTCTTTTTTTGTGATCGCTGGTATTAATTTCGCTGTACTAGGTCTACTAGTGATCTCTTTCATGTGACCTCCTCTCTCTCAGAGATTTGATATAACTTTTGTGGTAGTCCTCAGCATCTCTAAAGCATTTGACAGAGTGGCATAAGTCTTTTCTTTTTAGACTCTCTTTCTTTGGTTTCATGTCTTCTTCTTTGGTCTCTGCTGCACAGTTTGTTCTCTGGCTCTTCCATCGCAGTGGTCGTCGATGGAGGGACGCCTCCCTTTTGTCCTATCGACAGCGGTGTTCTTCAAGGCTCTGTCCTATCACCAACTCTTTTTTTTCCCTTCTACTTCTGACACTGTTCTCTCTTATGCTGATGATTCCACCTTACGCACCTCATCTCATGTTTACTTCCCTCCTCCTTTTAATACTCGTTCTCTTCCTCGCACTGATCATTCTTCCTTTCTCGGCCCGGAGTTGTGCAGCATTTAGGAGTGGGGAAGTAGTAACCTTGTAAAATTGAACAGTGTTAAAACGTAATTTTTCCCAGCATCTCTTTTTAAGAGTCATGTTCTTCCTTCTGTTCATTTTAAAACAACACAATTCAACCCTGTCATAGCACTGATATGTTGGACATAACCATACCCTCCACTATGTCTTGTAACCATGCACATCACAAAATCCGCTTCCCAGAAGCAGGGAATGTTGTGTCAGGTGCCTGATTATCTTTCTAGCAGCAGCTATTTCATATCTACGGGGGTCATATTTACCCAAGTATGGATTATTGTTCAACCATCTGAGTGTGGCTCATTCTCCGCCCTTTTGTTAACTAGAAAGGAATCAAAAGCATTTCGTCATATCATTGCTTCTGGCATCACCTTTCTTCAACCTTCCCTCTACGTCCGCCGCGATGTTGCCGACTGCTCTCTATTCTGTAGGTGTTACTATGGCCGTTGTTCTCATTAATCCTCACTGTTTGAAGCCATGGCACGCGACTGACTGCTGCTTCCCTCAGTTTCTTCGTGGAGACCGGCCACACGAGGATTGACTGTTGTGATACTGCCTTCGTACCTCGAACACCTAAGAACAGCTAAGCTGTGGAATCCTTTTCCTTCTTTTGTCTTCCTCGTTTCTTTCTTCCTTTTAAAGTTAGGTTGACAAATAGTTGCGTAACCATGATTAATTTCTAATCTCTTTTCCTATTCTTTTTCTTTTTTCGCTCGAGTTGGCCTTGACTGGGACATTGAATTTTTCCTGTCATCTTAACTGTTCTTTCGCTGACCGCATACATCCTCTTGTTCCTGTCATCTTAACAGTTCCTTCCATGATCACATTATTTCCTGTCTCTTCCTGTATCTTATATGTTTGTTCCCTGACCACATAGATCCTCCTTCTTCCTTGCATCTTAACTGCTCCTTCCCCGACAACAGAGATCCTGTTTGTTCTTGGCATCTTAGGAGGTACATGTTTACCCTTCACTCAGTCTCCTAACACTATTCAGTTGCCATCCAGCGACCACCTGGGCCAGCGTCGACTCTCAATACCTAGAATCTTACAGTAAGCCAAGGAAAATGTCTCACGTAACTTTCCAGGGAAGAAAATATACGAAACGCAAGCCTACCTACTTATAACTATAGATTATAAAGCTCATACAGCCATAATTACTTATCACTATATATATATATATATATATATATATATATATATATATATATATATATATATATATATATATATATATATATATATATATACATATATATATATATATATATATATGTATATATGTGTGTGTGTGTGTGTGTGTGTGTGTGGACAACTACTTTTAACCATCACATGGTATGTAACATACTCTGACTTACGCTGCACACCACAGAGCATCAACTTGTACCCAGCGTTAGGTCCTCTACATTGCCAACACATAAATGAAGTAACGACGAAAGTCGAATCTTGCTGCCACTCCCCCGCTCCGGTCTGCTGCCGTGCATCTCACGCAACTTATTTGGAATCTTATTATGTTGAAAGATACCGACCTAGATTTGACCATGGCTCGTGCCTCCTGGGTAGAAAATTAGCGTCTATTCTCTCTGGTGTAACACGAAGATTCCTCGAGATTTAATCTTCCTGAACGTCGATCTATGACAACATGCACATTTACGTCTCGTTGGTGCCCGTCGGTCGACAGCAGCGGCGGGTAGTCCCATCTCACACATAACACTCGACGTCGCTATTAATCCTGTCTTTCCTTTTCAATGTGAGATGAAATGAGGACACATCTACCGGACGCCGCCAAGACCAGCAGCATCATGAGACAATTGATCGCCGGCGATAATAGCCCCAGATATCCGGCTCCTGTGGACTGTAATTTGGTCTGATAAAAACGTGACGGCGTAATGAGATGTGGGGGCTCTGGCAAGTCCTCCCTGCCCTCCAGCTCCTCCGGCCCATGGGCTGGTGATCCCCCAGACCAGCCCTCCTGCCCATGGGTTAATGATTCCCCCAGACCAGCCCTCCTGGCCATAGTCTAGCGAGCCCTCCCAGCCCTCCCGCCCATGGTGTCGCTGACCCTTACCTTAAGTCTTTGGCCAGGTTAGCTATACCTTACGGTAATGCCAGGTAATAATGGAATTTATATATATATATATATATATATATATATATATATATATATATATATATATATATATATATATATATATATATATATCCCTGGGGATAGGGGATTAAGAATACTTCCCACGTATTCCCTGCGTGTCGTAGAAGGCGACTAAAAGGGGAGGGAGCGGGGGGCTTGAAATCCTCCCCTCTCGTTTTTTTTTTTTTTTTCAATATTCCAAAAGAAGGAACAGAGAATTGGGCCAGGTGAGGGTATTCCCTCAAAGGCCCAGTCCTCTGTCCTTAACGCTACCTCGCTAATGCGGGAAATGGCGAATAGTTTGAAAAAAAAAGAAAGAAAAATATATATATATATATATATATATATATATATATATATATATATATATATATATATATATATATATATTTCTTTTTCATATGTATATTCGCCATTTACCGCGTTAGCGAGATAGCGTTAAGAACAGACGACTGAGCCTTAGAGGGAATATCCTCACTTGGCCCCCTTCTCTGTTCCTTCTTTTGGAAAATCAGAAACTGGTGGGGAGAATTTCCAGCCCTCCGCTCCCTTCCCTTTTAGTTGCCTTTTACGACACACAGGGAATACGTGAGAAGTATTCAGTCTCCCCTATCCCCTATATATATTCATTTGTTTCATTGTTACGCACCAGAAACCACAGGAACAAATATTGTTATTTAATGTAAATCAGATATCGCTGTGTTTTTTCATACATGTTGATGATATATTGATGATGCATTGGAAGTACACGACTCAAAGATGCAGTGGTTGATCTAATATAGATACTAGAACGACCTTTACAGTCTCTACGAGAACAATCAAGTTTGTAAGCTATGTTTATGGCCTTCACGAGCTTCTGTCTTGAATCATATTATGTTTCATTGTATAATCACTTACTATGTGACTATTACGGTAGATAACAAGAACAAATTTATCATTCGGGTTCCTGCAGTGTACATTGTTCTTAATAATGTCTTGCGGTAAACGTTCATCTTTTTTAATGCTGATTATGTTATGATCTTTAATGCAACATATCTAGATGAAAATAATCAACCAATTATTATTCATTTATTATACTTGATCGCCGTGTTCCGTGTCAGTAAGGTAGCGCCAAAAAAACAGACGAAGAATGGCCCATCCACTCATATACACACATGTGCATACATATACATATCAACATATACATATACACATACATATACATAAACATACACAGACATACATATATACACATACATATTCATACTTGCTTGCCTTCATCCATTCCTGGCACTACCCAGCCCCAAAGCAAACAGTATCGCTACCCCTTGCTTCAGCGAGATAGCGCCAGGAAAACATAAAAAAAGCCACATTAGTTCACACTCAGTCTCTAGCTGTCATGTATAATGCACCGAAACCACAGCCCTATCCCCATCCAGGCCCCATAGACTTTTCCATGGTTTACCCTAGACGTTTTACATTCACTGGTTCAGTCCACTGACAGCACGTCAACCCCGGTATACCACATCGTTCAAATTCACTCTATTCCTTGCACTCCTCTCACCCTCCTGTATGTTCAGGCCCCGATAGCTCAAAACCTTTTTCACTCCATCTTTCCATCTCCAATTTGGTCTCCCGCTTCTCCTTGTTCCCTCCACCTCTGACACATATACCCTCTTTGTCAATCTTTCCTCACTTATTCTCTCCATATATCCAATCCATTTCAGCGCACCGACTTCTGCTCTCTCAACCACACTTTTTATTTCCACACATTTCTCTTACCCTTTCATTACTTAGTCGATTAAACCACCTCACGGCACATAATGTCCTAAAACATTTCATTTCCACTACATCCTCCTTCCTCCGTACCACCCTATCCATAGCCTATGCCTCGCAACCATATTATATTGTTGGAACTGCAATTCCTTCAAACGTACCCATTTTTGCTCTCCGAGATAACGTTCTCTCTTTCCACACATTCTTCAACACTCCCAGACCCTTCGCCCCCTCTCCCACCTTGTGACTCACTTCCACTTCCATGGTTCCATTCGCTGCTAAGTCCGCTCCCAGTCACCTAAAACACTTCACTTCCTCCAACTATTTTCCATTCAAACTTACATATCAATTAACTTGTCTCTCAATGCTAGTGAACCTAATAACTTTACTCTTATTCACATTTACTCTCAGCTTTCCCCTTTCACACACTATTCCAAACTCAGTCCCCAACTTCTGCAACTTCGTGCTCAAATCAGCCACTAGAGCTGTATCATCGGCGAACAAACACTGCCTCACTTCCCACGCCCTCTCATCTCTAACGGACTGTATACTCGCCCCTCCCTATAAACTCTTTCATTTACCTCCCTAACCACCCCATCCATAAACAAATTAAACAACCATGGAGACATCACACCGCTGCCGCAGACAGACCTTCACTGAGAACTACTTGCTTTCCTCACTCCATACTCGTACACATGCCTTACATCCTTGGTAAAAACTTTACTACTTTTAGCAGCTTACTTCCCATATCATATACACTTAAACTTTCCACAAAATTCATCCCTATCCACCCTATCATATGCCCTCTCCAGATCCATAAATGCTACATACATATCCATCTGTTTTTATAGGTATTTCTCACATACATTCTTCAAAAACAACCACCTGGTCCACACATCCTCTACCACTTCTGAAACCACGCTGCTCTTCCCCAATCTGATGCCTTGTACATGCCTTCACTCTCTCAGTCAATACCATCCCATACAATTTAAAATGAATACTCAACAAACTTATGCCGCTGTAGTTTGAAATCTCACCTTTATCCCATTTGCTTTTGTACAATGGCACTATGCATGCATTCCGCCAATCCTCAGGCACTTCACCACAATCCATATATACAATGAATATACTTACCAACCAATCAACAACACACTCACCACCTTTCTTAATAATTTCCACTGCAATACCATCCAACCCGCCGCCTTGTGAGATTTTATCTTGCACAAATCTTTCACTACCTTGTTTCTCTTAACCAAACCATTTTCCCTGACCTTCTTATCTCGCACACCACCCGGACAAAAACACCCTACACCTGCCACATTCACCAAACCTTCAAAATACTCTCTTCATCTCCTTCCCACTTCATCACTACCTGTTTTCACTTCCCCCTTTGTCCCCTTCACCGATGTTCCCATTTGTTCTCTTGTCTTACGCACGTTATTTTCCTCCTTCCAAAACATATCTTTAGTCTCCCAAAATTTTAGTGATACTCTCTCACCACAACTCTCATTTCTTTTTCAACCCTTGCACCTTCCTCTTGACCTCCGGCCGCTTTCTTTTATACATCTCTCAGTCATCCTTCCTTGTAAGTATCGTCCAAACCCTCTCTTTTCTCTATCACTATAACTTTACTTCTCTCTACCACTTACTACCTTTTCTAATCTGCCCATTCCCACCTTTCTCATGCCACAAGCATCTTTTGCGCAAACCATCACTGCTTCCCTAAATACAGCCCATTCTTTACCCACTCACCTCACGTCATTTGCTCTTACCTTTTGCCAGTTTACACTCTAAAGATATGATGATCACACTAGTCCGTGATGATAGTTATGAAGGTGAAATCGCACTTCAGCGGGAGTTCATACAATTTCAATTAACATATAATTTTTCTATACATGTGGCACATGTTTCATGGAGACAATCCACCTTCTCAGGTGCCAGTACTTGATAAGGTTATCTAAATCCCAACTTCACACTTGAGTTCCGCCATCCAGCACCAATCAGTGCAGACCAATCACTGTCTGCTTTGTCTAGCAGTAACCGTTGTAAGGGAGAGTGATTAAGGAGGTCACGTGGCAGGGGTTGACCTGGGTAGCTGGGTGTGTCTTGAACAACGTTTTTTATGTTCTCATAATGATTTGGTTGATGCTAGGATGGGCTTTATGATTGGCTAGGGACAAATTGAAGTTCTTAGTATAAGCAATTAAGACAGATTCAGTGACGTTGTGTGTGGCATAATCAGCAGAGGGGTATAAAATAACTGGATTTTCAAGATCTATGGGGTGATCATTTTCATGACCATGTTTAGCGATCGCATTTTCGTGGTCGTCCCTGCATACTGCATGACGGTGCCAATAACGTATCTCCGTTACAGTTTTTCAGATCTGGTCTGACTGGTATTGGACGGCGAGAACCAAGTGTGATGTTGAGATTTAAATAACTTTGTAAAGTACTGGCACCTGATGATGTGGATCGTCTCCACAAAACGTGACACATGTATAGAAAGATCATATATTAAATCTAATTTCATGAACCCCTATTGAAGTGCGATTTCACCCGGTGAGTTAGGTTCGGTAAAGTGCTATCTGCTGGCTATGTGCACCTGTTGGGAAATAACCGGTGTAGACCCCGTTGCTCACCAACGTGAGACGAAGAGTATTCGAGTACATAGTATTCGAGTAGTTATTTTCTATTAGCCAGGCCCATAGCCTAGCGGTAGCATTCCCGCCTTTGGCACAGGGGTCCCGGGTTCGATCCTGGCTGTTGGAGGTTTGTATGTTCTATGAAGGTGCGCGTTCATATGCGCAACGCCTCCGCGCTGTACAGTTAGTTTCGGTAAAATGTTATCTGCTGGCTATGTGCGCTAGTTAGGAAATAACCGGTATAGACCCCGTTGCTCACCAATGTGAGGCGAAGGGTATTCGAGTACTTAGTATTCGAATAGTTGTTTCCTATTAGCCAGGTTCATAGCCTAGCGGTTAGCATTCCTGCCTCTTGCACAGGGGTCCCGGGTTCGATCCTGGCTGTTGGAGGTTTGTATGTTATATATATATATATATATATATATATATATATATATATCAGAAATTGAAATACAAGAAGCAGAGGCTTCCAGCCCTCCCCCCACTTTAGTCACCTTCTACAAAACGCAGGGAAAACGGAGATAGAATTCTTTCTCCCTAAAGCGAGAAACGGCGATCAAGTATGAAAATAGATATATACATATATGTATACAAATAAACAGCTGTACTATGATCCCTTCAAACTCACACAAAATACATGGAATTGAGGTTGGTAATCTTCAAAAAAAAAATACCATTAAGATATCTCAAAATTCGATTGATAAGAATCTAAAGATTTTACTGGAGAGAAAAAGAGAGGATGGGTAAGCCATTATTTGAATATTCAAAGTTCCATTAAAGATTTCCAGGCATATAACCTGGAGGAGAGTCACTGGGTAGAATATCTGTCATCTGACGCCTGGCTGAGACTGGAGCACATGGGTTCAGCCACAGGATCCAGTACTCTTAATTTCTCTACTCTTATTGATCATTTCTTTATACTGCTTTCATTAATCAGGTACGTAAACATTTTCAAGTCGTTATCTTCGGCATTTTTGGCGTAGAGTTGTTCTTCGTTTGCAACAAATCCTGGGAACCTTCTATTGTACCCTCTGTGGCTTCAAAATGTGTAGTTTTGGAGGGGTTGTGTATGGGTACTGGGAAGTATAGGTCACAAGAGACGCATAGCCTTAGTCAGGTGTAATCATGCCTCTCCAGTGGGTACCAGACTCTGTACACACTAATCAGGCCTGCTTTACTTTTTTTCTTAATAGACGGCAAGTGAATGCCATCATTAAGGCTATCTTATTAACGATACAGAAATTTAGATATCAAACTCCCGCAGCACTCAGGAAGCTGGCCACGTTCACCGGCCGGTAACCACACGTCATTGAGTGTTGTGATGTTGTGATGTTGTGTGTGTGTGTGCCTATATGTACAGAAAATGAAGGGCAATTGGGTAGTAAACGTTTGGTGTCTTGGGATATGTTGAAACGATGTTTGTGGTGTTGTAGTGATGGGTGATGTCCATGGCGTTAGCGAGGCTTGAGGGTAGAACCAATGAACGAACACACTCGCAGCTCCGTTGTGTAGCGGTCACTGTTGCTGACAATGACGTATTCACGAGTCGTCCTGGGTCGAGGGAATAGGTATGAATCCTGGGTGCAGCAGTCTATCCACAGTAAACCCTCCTTTTCATCATCCTCCCTGAGAGATTGGTTGATAAATTGGCTACCTAGGTTAGGGTAAGATATAAAGATATAGGTTTTATTGTGAACAGACGATGCCTCTATCATAAAGAAGACACCGAACACATATTACTCAATTGCCCTGCACTTTCTGCACATCTGCACATATAGACACACACACAACATCACAACACTCAATGAAGTGTGGTTACCGACAGTGAACGTGGCCAGCTTCCTGAGTGCTGCAGGAGCCTGATATCTATGGCTTAGAATCTTACTGATCTCGTGTATTATCCTCTCTTTTCCTGGTTTACCCACGTCCACACTGATAGTTCCTAACTCCTGCCACACAGCTCTGGGGTGCAAGCAGACCTATGAAGTACCCGTCACTGCTGGGACGTGTCAGGTCTCACCACACAAGTCATCTAAACCCAAAAAACATTCTAGTCGTCTGAGTTCACCGTGACACAAACATTTTCCCGTGTTTTCATAAACAGTCGTTCAGTATTTGTGGTGGAGAGCAGGTTAGCGTTAAGTAAACCTTGGCAAAAGATTAGTGATTACTGTGAGATGAATGAGCAAAATGGAATGAGAAAGAGGCCCACTTTAGAGCTGCAATTACGACCATAAACTGAGGGAGTTAGTATCTTTCAGGAAATATACACATCACCGATCATATTCACATACGCCACCATCACCACAGCAACGAAGGACGCCGCTCAGACCGGTAGCAAAATGAAGGGCGCGCTGCGTCAGTTTACGACATCTTGGTGTAGCTCCGACGTAGTCTGCGACCACGTACAAGTTAAGCAGAGGTGAGTGAGGCAGTGAAAGCCGGGGAGTGTGTAGTGTGGATGGGATGATCAAATTATCATGGTGTTATACCACAGAAGCAATGACTTTACTGACATTATTTGCACGTCCGTAGCTGCACGATAAGGTAACATTTAGATTAGGTTAGGTTAGGTTAGGTTAGGTTAGGTTAGGTCTTCCTCTTCATAAAAATCTGCATGTCTTTCTACTCCTACTACAGTGATCTCTTCCACTTTCACAAACGAGGACCCAGTGTTTCTGTTTGAATTCAGGCTCATTCGGTTGTATTCAGTTGTATTCATAAATCCACAGCCTTGTAGTTATTTGTATCGTGCTTAAGTTATCAATTGAAACACGTTTTCATTGTTAACATACGCAAGGGTCTCGGGTTCGAGCACGGCTGTTGGAGGTTTGTATGTTCTATGAAAGTGCGCGTTCATATGCACTGTATTCTTATATACACACACATTTATATATATGTATATATATATATATATATATATATATATATATATATATATATATATATATATATATATTTATATATATATATATATTCATTTTACTTTGTTGCTGTCTCCCGCGTTGGCGAGGTAGCGCAAGGAAACAGAAGAAAGAATGGTCCAACCCACCCACATACACATGTATGTACATACACGTCCACACACGCACATATACATACCTATACATTTCAACATATACATATATATCCATACACAGGCATATACATATATACACATATACATAATTCATACTTACTGCCTTTATTCATTCCCGTCGCCACCCCGCCACATATGAAATGACAACCCCCCTCCCCCGCATGCGCTCGAGGTAGTGCTAGGAAAAGACAACAAAGGCCACATTCGTTCACACTCAGTCTCTAGCTGTCATGTATAATGCACCGAAACCACAGCTCCCTTTCCACATCCAGGCCACACAAAACTTTCCATGGTTTACCCCAGACGCTTCACATTCACCCTCCTGCATGTTCAGGCCCCGATCACTCAAAATCTTTTTCATTCCATCTTTCCACCTCCAATTTGGTCTCCCACTTCTCCTCGTTCCCTCCACCTCTGACACATATATCCTCTTTGTCAATCTTACCTCACTTATTTTCTCTATGTGACCAAACCATTTCAAAACACACTCTTCTGCTCTCTCAACTACACTTTTTTTATTACTACACATCTCTCTTGCCCTTTCATTACTTACTCGATCAAACCACCTCACACCACATACTGTCCTGAAACATCTCATTTCCAACACATCCACTCTCCTCCGCACAACCCTATCTATAGCCCACGCCTCGCAACCAGGTAACACTGTTGGAGCCAATATTTCTTCAAACATACCCATTCTTGCTCTCCGAGATAAAGTTCTCTCCTACCGCACATTTTTCATCGCTCCCAGAACCTTCGCCCTCCTCTCCACCCTGTGACTCACTTCCGCTTCCATAGTTCCATTCGCTGGAAGAAACATTAATAAGTTTTTCTAATGCAGTTAAAGAATGGTTAAAAGCCGCGTTCAGTAACCCCGTTAATATTGGTCACTCCAGAATGTTAAAAATGGTTTATGATACAAATCTAAGAAAGTAAAGTCACTTCACGCTGCAGGTGGTAGAAGTGCGAACACGTGCTGTCCGTCTAACACGTCCGACCTACGTTTTCCATTCAACACGTCACATGAAAATTGCATGTAACAATTGTACTGACTGAATGATGCAATTCAAAGGGAAGATTTTCGTGCTTGAATAAGTCAGATAATTAAGCTTATCTTTTTTTACACTGCCTTCCATTAACACACACACACACACACACACACACACACACACACACACACACACACACACATACACACACACATACAAACACACACACATGCATACACGCACACACACACACGCACACACACACACACACACACACACATGCATCTGGCTTTTGCTGGTGTGTGTGTGTGTGTGTGTGTGTGTGTGTGTGTGTGTGTGTGTGTGTGTGTACACATAGGAATAAAGAGAAAACATATATATAAGGTTAAGAGACGGGGCAATACAAGTATACAACTCCTCCCAAATAATGATGACACACACAGACGAGATCAAAACAAATATGTTTTCAAACCAGGTTTATGAATTCCATATATCACAACCACAAGCCATAAGAAGAAACTGTCAAAAACATGTTAGAAAAGATATCAAGAATTACTTTTACAGTATAAGAGTAGAAAATGTAAGAAGGAATTGAGTCATAAAGCTATGAATGCTGGTAGTACACCAATGTTTAAAAAGTTGTACAATGGATGAGAAGCTTCAAGATACGAGGCCCCACGAGTGTAGAACATCCTCCCTGTGCTATACAATTTGGTAATTGCCCTCAAACACAGCTGGTGGGAACACAACCCATACATAAAGCTAATTTCTTCGATAAAGACTAAACACAAAAACAGAGCCTCATCGTACACACATATACAACAGTTCATTAAGCCAAGTGTACATAGTATTACCACAGGTTCTTAAAAGAAACTTACCTCATCCACAGGAATGATATCAAAGAGGCTATCATCACACTCTTGAGATATTCAAGGAAATACGAGGAGTGTCCGTAGCTTGTGCGTACAGAGGAACGTTCAGTACACCAGAGCCAGTAAAATATTGACCTCCTTCAGTGTTTGCTTCTCGGTTATATGTTTAGAATCATGGACGACGTCAATGATGTCCATCATGTCCTGGTAAATGAAGGGCTTCACTACACACAGGTAGACGAAGGGCGTACTTCACCACACACAGGTAGACGAAGGGCGTACTTCACCACACACAGGTAGACGAAGGGCGTACTTCACCACACACAGGTAGACGAAGGGCGTACTTCACCACACACAGGTAGACGAAGGGCGTACTTCACCACACACAGGTAGACGAAGGGCGTACTTCACCACACACAGGTAGACGAAGGGCGTACTTCACCACACACAGGTAGACGAAGGGCGTACTTCACCACACACAGGTAGACGAAGGGCGTACTTCACCACACTCAGGTAGACGAAGGGCGTACTTCACCACACACATGTGTGTTCTTCAACACGTCCACACACACATGTAAAAAGAGATACTGCACATCTCTAACTTCTTGTATGTACTGATGTACTGTAAATATATTCATACCATCTTTGCTCTGATAGTTGAGGTCCTATCTAATTCCAATTTGCTCAGCAATTTATCATCATATGCTCCTCATATTCAAACACCATATTTCTTGTCAAACAAAATGGTTCTTATTATATCATAAATCACTCGCATAAAATTGTTGGCAATGAAACAACAGGCGGTACATTTTTTGTCCTTAACTTTACTAGTCGAACTACGATGACTTTAACATAAAGAACTTTGCCAAAGACCATTTATATCTCAATCATTCTTTGGTTATTTGAGTCAACTTACGAACAAAGTGACTGAACTCAAGAGTCCGTCAAAAAGTTAAGGACCTGACCTGATTATGTTCACTTTGCTAAGCTTCACACATTCCAAATTATCATCTGGGTAGCCTGAAAGTTGTCTGGGTTTCTATGACCCCACGTGTGAATAAGTTATACAGCGCAAGAGAAGGTAATGGCGTCGACCTAACCTCATTATGATAACTACAGTGCTCTTAATACACTAACCCAAGCTGCACTTGACCCAGGTCCTCTGTAAGTAAGTTTCCTGGAGATGATGTTCCACACAGATCATAGCCACACTTGAGGTCGGGACCCGGCCACGAAGTAGGGTCGGAGGCATCATCTTCCCCTCTATAATAGAGCTCTTAACATGCTTATCATCTGAGCCAGCACACGACACCGCCTCTTGAGCCACACAGGCTAGGAGTTGAAGCACACTGCTGACTGATGCTACTGTTCGTTCCAAGTGCCTTTCTTTTCAGATTGATTCCTACGGTGTCAGGTGTCGAAATACCAGAAGCTAAAGTCTGTGTTTTCTTTCGTATTTCTCTTCAAGAATTTCGATATTTTTTCCTTTTTCCATCATGATCCTTCAGTTGCAGATACACTTATGGTTTCTAACAGAGCTCCATTCATCATGTGATGCAACACGGGAATTTCCTCTTGCACCATTAGCAACAAGACGCAGTAAAACCAAACCCGACACAGCACAAAAGTTGTAGTCATTCAGATGTTGCTTTTCGTACCTCCCGCCTCACAACCTGACGAAGGCGCTTAATATGAATTTCTACAAGAGGAATGACGAATACACTCAACGGGAAGTTCCACTTCTGGTCTAGCTAAGGCTCTTTACCAGAAACTGCACTGTAGAAATGGTGAAAGCATATTGTACCACACAAAGTATATATATATATATATATATATATATATATATATATATATATATATATATATATATATATATATATATATATATATATACACTGCTATTATGTAGATCCACTGAGCTTTTCACTAAGTGTTGCAGGGGCGAACACATGTCGGGTCCATAATCAAGGCGAGGACTGGAGGCCGCCATGATGATGGGATGTTGTATCGATTGTCCAACTGAAAAAAAATTTAGGGGACTTTATACCCATTACGCTCTTCCTATAATGAAATGATGCCTGGATGTAAGGTGGAGAGAGAGGGAGAGATTAAAAGAATATGTCTCGGTTGCTGATTGGCTGGCTATTGCTGTCCATGCAGTGGCGATGACCAATCAGGTCTTTGGTAGAGTGGTAGTGGAGGAGGGAGGTCTGTGCGAACCCTGTCAGTCAGTAGTTCCGTCACAATAACTTCCTGACAACAATGATTACTTTTCATATCAAACGAAGGTTAATACTATAATGATGCCGGTGATGGTGAAAATCATGTAGAATTATGATAGTAAGGAGGATAATTCCGAAGGAAATGGTCATAATTACGCCCATAACGGCGGGCCGAGCCGATCTTTACGAGCGTGAGGGGGGGAATGCAATTTCCATCGGTGGTTTGTCCAATAAACGCCACTCATGACAGCCATGATCACATGCCAGTGGTCACCCACCGTGCCAGTTCATTCTCTACTGATTAATCCCATGTATACTTAGTCATTCTTTATGTCCCGCCGTAAATCCATAACCATTAGGTCCGTAACCTGATACACACGATATTACTGCTCACCTCACCGTTAAGGAAAGCGACGCCGACGTCGCCCCCCCACCACCACCGCCACCATCATCGTGTTGCCCAGCAGAGAGTAGCAACCTTACCTCATCCTGGGTCAGCCAGCGGTCATCCCGCGAGGACACCTCGTCCACAACTGCCCTGGAGCTTCATGATCACGAAGCCAGAAGAGACTCATCACCGTCGGGGTCAAACTGACTCACAGTGGATCAAGTTACTTGATGAACAACGACCGTCGACAACGATTTCCAGAGTCAAGTGTGAGAGACTATATATTATGGGCCGTTTGGACGGATGTGACGTCATACTCCCCAGGTGTTTAGGATTGGGGATTAAGGCCAGCTGGCGTGCGTCTACCTTCCCCTCACCTGGCCAGCTGGCGTGCCTCTACCTTCCCCTCACCTGGCCAGCTGGTGTGCGTCCGCTTTCCCTTCACCTGGCCAGCTGGTGTGCGTCCACCTTCCCTTCACCTGGCCAGCTGGTGTGCGTCCACCTTCCCTTCCCCTGGTCAGCTGGCGTGCGTCCGCTTTCCCCTCATCTGGACAGCTGGTGTACGTCCACCTTCCCCTCACCTGGTCAGCTGGCGTGCGTCCGCTTTCCCCTCATCTGGACAGCTGGTGTGCGTCCGCCTTCCCCTCACCTGGCCAGCTGGTGTTAGTCCGCCTTCTCCTCACCTGGCCAGCTGGTTTTAGTCCGCCTTCCCCTCACCTGGCCAGCTGGTAGAGGCGGGAGGGGACGAGACGGACCATTTCCAGGGATAGCATGATGGTTGACCTGGAGCGCATAACACCACAGGGAATTAGTGAGTTGAAATGTGATCCCCCGAATGACTGGCAATACGTTACTCCGAGCTACGTGAAGTTTTCCATTTCCCGTCTGGTGTTTTATACGTCGAGATGATGATTGGGTCGTCTGGTCAGGGTAGCCAGACCCGCCGGTAGCCCAGCAGATCCTACCACATGGTGTGGCCAGACCCGGCGGTAGCATGGCAGATCCTACCACATGGTGTGGCCAGCCCCGGCAGTTGCCTGGAAGATCCTACCACATGGTGTGGCCAGCCCCGGCAGTTGCCTGGAAGATCCTACCACATGGTGTGGCCAGCCCCGGCAGTTGCCTGGAAGATCCTACCACATGGTGTGGCCAGCCCCGGCAGTTGCCTGGAAGATCCTACCACATGGTGTGGCCAGCCCCGGCAGTTGCCTGGAAGATCCTACCACACGGTGTGGCCAGCCCCGGCAGTTGCCTGGAAGATCCTACCACATGGTGTGGCCAGACTCGGCGGTAGCATGGCAGATCCTACCACATGGTGTGGCCAGACCCGGCGGTAGCATGGCAGATCCTACCACATGGTGTGGCCGGCCCCGGCAGTTGCCTGGAAGAACCTACCACATGATGTGGCCAGCCCCGGCAGTTGCCTGGAAGATCCTACCACATGATGTGGCCATGCCCGGCAGTTGCCTGGAAGATCCTACCACATGGTGTGGCCAGCCCCGGCAGTTGCCTGGAAGATCCTACCACATGGTGTGGCCAGCCCCGGCGGTTGCCTGGATGATCCTACCACATGATGTGGCCAGCCCCGGCAGTTGCCTGGAAGATCCTACCACAAGATGTGGCCAGCCCCGGCAGTTTCCTGGAAGATCCTACCACATGATGTGGCCAGCCCCGGCGGTTGCCTGGAAGATCCTACCACATGGTGTGGCCAGATAACCGATACGCACTGATGGTCTATTTCTTCTACTGGTATCTACGACGAGATCTTGTCATAAGGCAAAGCTAGCGCGTAGCGCTCATCGCAGAGAGTGGGAGAGATGGGGGGTGGGGGAAGCGGGAGGACAAGACACTAGGGGCACACGTCGCTCCCCCTCCACACCATGGAAAAAGTTCCTAAGGTACCAGACACAGAGAGAAATAATTACGTCCATAACAGTTAACAAGACGTACCTGGGGCAGAGTCCTGAGGTCACAAAGGATTCTTTGTCCGAAATGGACGTAAGAAAAGATTAATCCGTCTTCCAGACGCAGACAAGGTTATGTTTCTGACCTTAAGATAAGGTCAACTCCCTCCCGCACCTTCATTGCTCCTGGTTTCCTCTTCCTCCATCTTCCTCATATATACTCGCCTCTCATCCTCGCCTCATCATCTTGGATGGTGTGGCTTGTAGCCGTCCACCTCGCTCTACCCATCACTGCTTCCCCCCTTTCCCCGAGTAAACCCCACCAAACCCCTTATACACACACACACACACACACACACACACACACAACACACACACACACACACACACACACACACACCATGAACAGGAGCATGATCTATACACCCCGTTCTCCCTCATTCTGGGGAGAAGTGTTTCTCACCCCTTCCTCGAGTATCAAAAACGACTCTCCAACGTATCCCCTTGTATGAAGAACCACCCCTCAAGTTCTATCCACGTATGTAGAACCAACGCTTAAGTTCTCCCCATGTATGTAGAACCAACGCTTAAGTTCTCCCCATGTATGTAGAACCAACGCTTAAGTTCTCCCCATGTATGTAGAACCAACGCTTAAGTTCTCCCCATGTATGTAGAACCAACGCTTAAGTTCTCCCCATGTATGTAGAACCAACGCTTAAGTTCTCCCCATGTATGTAGAACCAACGCTTAAGTTCTCCCCATGTATGTAGAACCAACGCTTAAGTTCTCCCCATGTATGTAGAAAAACCCCTTAATTTCTTTCCATGTACATAGGACCACCGCTTAAATTCTTCCTATGCATGTTGACTCACCCCTCAAGATCTCCCCAAGTACGTAGAACCATACCCCACACTCCCCACCTTCCCCAGTCAGCAAAAAACCAGTTCTCACTCCCTCCTCCCTTCCCCAAGTAACAATAGAGACCCTCATTTCTCCCCTCCTCCATGTATAAAGAACTCCCCCTCGCCCCTCTCGGCGTCACAAGAACCACAAGGGGAGGTTAAAACTTGCTCAACTTTAGCGTGCAATATTAAGCAGGCTCAGGTTAACAACGGTCTTAAATCTACCAGAGGAAGGAAGAAAAATGTCATCGTAGTTTTTGTGTCCTGGACGAGCCCTCACACACATACACACACACACACACACACACACACACACACACACACACACACGGCATCAAGTTATCTAATGCCGCTAGTCTTACCAACTAGATGACGCTAAAGACTTTTATGGTTACGTTGAGCAAAGGTTTATGAGGGTTATGAGGAGGGCCTTATGAGATTTACATGAGGTTTATGAGGGCCACTTCTGACGAGTGTAGAGGTTTGGCCTGGACGAGCGGTGAGGGTGAGGGAGGGGGGAGCTTTACGAGTGTTTGGTACAACACTGATGACCTCGTTTTCTTTACAGAAGAGTCATCATATTTCTCCCACTTCCCGCTACTATCTCATCATCCCACAGTCTTCCCCCACCTTATTGCCCGATTGCCATTCTTCCTCTTTAACCCATTTCGTTAATATACTCTCTCTCTCTTTTTCTTTAATCCGCTTTAACTTATATTTCTGGTACATATCTCTCCATTATCTTCTAATCCCTCGTTCTTTGCCCAAGATTATTTCACGGTCTGTAATTCCTCCTGTATTTATTTCTGTATTACACGGCTTCAGGTTTCACTTTCTTAATGTATCATATATATGTAATATTTCTTATGAATCCCTCTTGATTACTCTTCAAATTATAACGTTTATTTCTAAGACCAGAATTTAGAGTTAGTTTGTCTTCCTTCGCTCTTTGCCTTCTTTATCATTATCTTTATCATTATAAATGTATGCTTTGCCACAGTCACTAACGCTGCCACCACTTCTTTATCCGTTCTACCGCTGTATTACGATCTATTTCTTTTTTTTTCCTAACTAGCTACACAATTCATATCATTCTTTCCCTAAGGATAGTCGTTTCAGATCATACTGTGTGAACAACTGGAACTCTTTATCTCATACGCTATCTGGTGGTGGGTGCAGTGAACTACTACCTTCATCACCCATTAACCTATAATCTCTCTCTCTCTCTCTCTCTCTCTCTCTCTCTCTCTCTCTCTCTCTCTCTCTCTCTCTCTCTCTCTCTCTCTCTCTCTCTCTCTCTCTCTCTCAAAGCTAGTGTTCAGGGAGGGTACTATCCGCCATGGTATCAGAAAGGGTAAGCGAGCCAGCACTTCAGTGACTGTCAAGTTCCACTCGTTTTACTCTTTTTTTCTATCTGTTCACCCATACATGGACTTATGGCTTTCTCTCCATGAACATACAGTCTCTCCACATCATACATAACCCACATGACTCCTTCTTCGTCATTAGATTATCTTCTGGGAAGCTCTACGCGCTGGTAATGATGCCCTTTGGCAAAATC
This sequence comes from Panulirus ornatus, assembly GCF_036320965.1. Lineage (NCBI taxonomy): Eukaryota > Metazoa > Arthropoda > Malacostraca > Decapoda > Palinuridae > Panulirus > Panulirus ornatus. The sequence goes on along the minus strand of NC_092229.1, from coordinate 27,835,735 downwards.
TTGTAATTAATCGCACATATGTAAATACACTCTCTCTTATATATCGGTGCATTATACATGACAGCTAGAGACTGAGTGTGAACGAATGTGGCCTTTGTTGTCTTTTCCTAGCGCTACCTCGCGCGCGTGCGGGGGGAAGGGGGTGTCATTTCATGTGTGGCGGGGTGGCGACGGTGATGAATAAAGGCAGCAAGTATGAATTACGTACATGTGTATGTATGTATATGTCTGTGTATGTATATATAGGTATACGTTGATATGTATAGGTATGTATATGTGCGTGTATGGACATGTATGTATATACATGTGTATGTGGGTGGGTTGGGCCATTTTTTCGTCTGTTTCCTTGTGTTACCTCGCTAACGCGGGAAATGGCGAATAGTATGAAAAAAAAGAAATATATATATATATATATATATATATATATATATATATATATATATATATATATATATATATACATACATATATATATTGGAAAGGATCACAATTTTGCGCGTGAACAAGATATTCCTATGAGTCCACGGGGAAAATAAAACACCAAAAGTTTCCAAGTGCACTTTCGTGTAATAATCACATCATCAGGGGAGACACAAGAGAGAAATATAACAGTCAGTTGATATACATCCAAGAGACGAAGCTAAGACGCCATTTGGTAAACATGTGATTGTCCAAAACATACAACGAGCGTTCATAAACTTATCATTTTACAAATCTTATCAACAATAAAGTTGTCTAATTTGTACAGACCATCACTAATATTAAGATTATAATTCTTTGTATATTTAATAACGAGACAACTCAATACGTAACCTCACAAGGCACGACAAGGCTCATGCGACGCGGGGAGACCTGGTCTACCAGAGGCTGTCTTGCAGGACGCCAAGCCACCAAGAACGTCTGTCTTGGGATGACTTCTACTGGGAACCAGATGGCCACACGCGAATCATCTATCAGCCAGCTGGTGCGCCTGCCCTCTGATCACAGGGGTCAAAGTCTTCTGGATAAACATGACGATGGCGACCCCAGTTGCAAGACACTAGCGTGCTCGTATGGCATCACAAACACACACACACACACACACACACACACACACACACACACACACACACACACACACACACACACACACACACTTGATAAGCCTCTTGTAATGCTGTTCAAGACGTCACTGGAGCAAGGCAAAGTTCCAAAGAGGAGGAAAAGGGCAAACGTCATACCTATCTATAATTAATGAGACCAGGAACAAGCACTGGACCACAGACTCGCTTCCCTCACAACTGTGGTCTGCAGTGTACTGGAAAAGATGATTAGAAAGAAAACAGATAAGATAGTAAGGTGTTTTTTAGACAAGAGAGAAGGTTCGGTGGACTGTTTATATCTGGAATGCTCGGAACTTACGAAGTAACAGAACATGGAATGTACCTGAGGTCTTCGTGGATGAGAACAGTCATCTACCCACATGGGACGTAGCCCTGGTGTAACATGGGGTAAAGAGAAATGCGAGGAAGGCTTTAGAAGCAGTGCACATATAAGTGAAAGTATCTGCAAATATTAGATCGAGCTTTGTCATTTGGGCAGAGATCTCAGGTCCTATTGCGATAGCGATCGAAGATGGAAAAGGCGAGATTACCTGACCATGTCAGACGACAGAAAAACGAGTACCAAACGTTTACAAGGTAAACCAGATGAGAGACGAGGAGTGAAATAAGCTCGATGTGTCCTTCATGTGTTATCCTACCGTGTGTCGAAACGCTTATAGTCTTTGCTCTAACCTTGTGTTTCTCCGTCACTCCATTGTTTCCACGTTTGTCATAATGAGTAATGGAGATAATATATATATATATATATATATATATATATATATATATATATATATATATATATCCCTGGGGATAGAGAAGAAAGAATACTTCCCATATATTCTCTGCGTGTCGTAGAAGGTGACTAATATGGCCATGAGCGGGGGGCTGAAAATCTTCCCCTTCATTTTTACTTCTCCTAAAGGAACAGAGAAGGGGGCCAAGTGAGGATTTTTCTCTCTAAGGTTCAGTTATCTGTTCTGGAACGCTACCTCGCTAACACAGGAAATGACAAATATGAAACCATGGAAGCGGAAGTGGATCATAGGGTGGGGGAGGGGGCGAAAATTCTGGGAGCCTTGAAGAATGTGTGGAAGTCGAGAACATTATCTCGGAAAGCAAAAATGGGTATGTTTGAAGGAATAGTGGTTCCAACAATGTTGTATGGTTGCGAGGCGTGGGCTATGGATAGAGTGGTGCGCAGGAGGATGGATGTGCTGGAAATGAGATGTTTGAGGACAATGTGTGGTGTGAGGTGGTTTGATCGAGTAAGTAATGTAAGGGTAAGAGAGATGTATGGAAATAAAAAGAGTGTGGTTGAGAGAGCAGAAGAGGGTGTTTTGAAATGGTTTGGGCACATGGAGAGAATGAGTGAGGAAAGATTGACCAAGAGGATATATGTGTCGGAGGTGGAGGGAACGAGGAGAAGAGGGAGACCAAATTGGAGGTGGAAAGATGGAGTGAAAAAGATTTTGTGTGATCGGGGCCTGAACATGCAGGAGGGTGAAAGGAGGGCAAGGAATAGAGTGAATTGGAGCGATGTGGTATACCGGGGTTGACGTGCTGTCAGTGGATTGAATCAGGGCATGTGAAGCGTCTGGGGTGAACCATGGAAAGCTGTGTAGGTGTGTATATTTGCGTGTGTGGACGTATGTATATACATGTGTATGGGGGTGGGTTGGGCCATTTCTTTCGTCTGTTTCCTTGCGCTACCTCGCAAACGCGGGAGACAGCGACAAAAAAAAAAATATACATATATATATATATATATATATATATATATATATATATATATATATATATATATATATATATATATATATATATATATATATATTATCCCTGGGGATAGGGGAGAAAGAATACTTCCCACGTATTCCCTGCGTGTCGTAGAAGGCGACTAAAAGGGGAGGGAGCGGGTGGCTGGAAATCCTCCCCTCTCGTTTTTTTTTTTTTCAATTTTCCAAAAGAAGGAACATAGAAGGGGGACAGGTGAGGATATTCCCTCAAAGGCCCAGTCCTCTGTTCTTAACGCCACCTCGCTAACGCGGGAAATGGCGAATAGTACGAAAGAAAAGAAAGAATATATATATATATATATATATATATATATATATATATATATATATATATATATATATATATATATATATATATATATATATACATATATATATATCAGCCTGAGTCACATATCCATTTATAAACCAGCCCTGAGGGGAAGATGAACACCTGGGTGTGGGTGTAGGCCGAACGCCACCCCCAGGGTTCGAGCTCATGCGGATCCGACCTTGGGCTGGCCCGTACTGACACATGGTCAGGTACGCTAGCCACTAACCTCTTTTTTTTTGCGTGTGTGTGTGTGCTTTTATTATCCAGTCGTGCACATGGGGATGGTATGGACCCATCTCTTCAGCCGTCATTCCTGTTCGAGAGTCTTATGTGTTTGAGTGTTTTCAGCGTTGGCATCGCCTTCACATAAGTTGCTTCACGTGTCATACACTGGCTGCAGATGTGTGTGTCCCGCACGCCTTTCATGACGTTTTACTTTGCTTTTGTGTTGTATTGTCTCGTGACATCAGAATGCGTGTACACTGACGTGTGCGTCGTCTTGTTGTGCATGAATACGCTAGTCTGATTACCTGGAAGGTTAAGATTAACAATAACAGTAGGTCCTGCACCATAACGAAGCGTTTATACTAGCTCAAGAAGAGAATAAATGCAGTAAATTGATTTACACTCAGATGAGGTATATGTAAAACTTGCTTACACACAGTCTCTCTCATGGTGTTCACTTTCCCGCCTAAGGCTTTTCTGAAGAACTTCCAAGACACAAGGATATTAATTCCACTAATCAAATTCTTTCGGCAGACGACGTGTCGCTTGGGGAAGCTGGCATCACGAAGGGTAGAACAAATGTACACGTCACCCCCGACGTCTGGACACAACTTAATCACCGTGAATGAAAAATCGAGACAGAGGAGACTGGGGTGGTCGCGCTCGGGGAGATGATCCAGGCAAGGGGGAGGGCAAGGGAGTGGAGAGTAGGAGGGAGGGAGGTGAGGGGAGGAAACGCTAGTCAATAATGAGTTCATAACAGCTTTGTCCCAGCATTGTTTCCCATGGCTGTAGTGCGGGCGCGCGGGGGCTGAAGAGGAAACAATTCCCCAAAGTGTCGTAATAATTGTATTAGGCCAGTTGCTCCTCTCTCCCCCGGGGCAGCCAATCACAGCTAGGCGTGTGCGTCGCTCATTTGTTTTCCCCCGCGCGCGCGTTGCCAAATGTCGGGCGACCTACTATTATTCCTTTCTTTATTTTCCTTATCAACAGTACGTCTTGACGATAGAGACGTGGACGGGAGACTCCCAAGAAAATAAGTTTGCTGGTAGATGATGTGTGATGGTGGTGTGTGTGTGTGTGTGTGTCTGGTAACGAGTGGAGTGGCTGCTCAACTCCCCAACATAAACTCGCCTCATAACAGACCCATTGATTCCGCTTTAGGCAACCGGCGCCTCACGGCCAATACACGCTCATCTACTTTTAACCAATCAGAATACGGGAAGAACTAGCGCGCTCTGCGCTGGTTGGCGCGTTGCCCCTCTCGCTACTAGCAGGAGTGATTCTTCGCGGTTTTAATGGAAGTTGATCCCGGGGGAAATATTTTAAATGTAGTCAAGAAGTAATGCATTTTCCAGATCCTTTATAGGCAATTGATGAATGTTATGGGCTAATCCGTTTAACCTTCTCGCACCCACAGCCCGGGGAGACTGATTGACTTGCTATTTCATAATTTTAGATTACTGTTTCAAAGGAGATTCACCAGTTTTGGCAATTATTCTGTAGGGGCTGATCACGTGATTTGCTTCCATTGGCTTTGATAGTCTCGATCAATATGTATGTGAGCGTGTCAAAGGCCATCAGATCCGCTGTCTTCGTTCATTTGCTGGGGATGGTACGCAGTCTGCTGCACCCGCGCCCCTACGTGTGAATTACCTTTTCCTACGCTTGATTTAAACTCTTTTTCCTCTCTTTGTTTAGTCTTCCTCTTTCCTCTGTTAATATCTCCTAGACATGCATTGTATGTTTACTATTTGTGATTACTGTTCGTGTGTTACGTTCGTGTTGCCCCGTCTCTTAACTTTATAAATATGTACCATGTCATTACTCCTCTGTACACACACACACACACACACACACACACACGCACCTCAGCCTAAGCCAAGTACACATCTATCAACCAGCCCCGAGGGGAGAATAAATACCTACATGGGTTGGGTGTGGGCCGACTGCCACACTCAGGATTCGAACCCATGCAAGCCCGACCTCAGGCAGGCCCGTGCGGACTCGTGGCCAGTAACACTAACCACTAACCACTAAGATCGTGTATTCATACTTAAGGATCGTGCTGTTGTGCAAAAAGGTCGTGTTGTCGTGCTCGGGGATATATCAACATTGTGGCTAATGACCAAAAAAACAACTTAGAATTGGGGTGGGAAGGGGAACATATCAACGCTCCTGGTGGAGGGGGAAGCGTTGAGTAAAAGGAGTGGCGTCTTCCACCGACGAAGATGAGCGATGGGGTAAGATGAAGATGGCCAAGACAAGTGTGGGGGGGGGGTGACTCTCTCCAGTCCAAGACTGTGGACTGTAAGGAGAGGAGACACCGTTGGATGAGGAGCGTTTGCGTTGTAACTGGAGTGACAGATAGAAAGAAGAAAGAAGAAACTCTGGACGAAATGGTTGAGATAGAGACGAGAGGTATGATGGGCGTGATCGCAGCGCTGAAAACCGTAATCAGATTTAGTATATCCGACGGGGGAGAGAGAGAGAGAGAGAGAGAGAGAGAGAGAGAGAGAGAGAGAGAGAGAGAGAGAGGGAGAGGGAGAGAGAGAGAGAGAGAGAGAGAGAGAGAGAGAGAGAGAGAGAGAGAGAGAGAGAGAGAGAGAGATGGACCTCCACAGGAACCCAGCTGGAGAAGGATGGAAGGGAAGTGTGCAGCAGGAGGGAAAAAGATAAATGGGCTGAGGGAGCTGAAGCAAGGATCGTTCGTGGACATGGAGAGGACAACAGCGACTCGAGAGTAGGAAGGATAGTTTGAGCAGCTCCAGGCCTACCAGCTGCCGGGATCATAAAGGCCGTCAGCGTCAAGTTATAACCAATAGCCTGAAAATCTTTAATCAGCGCGTCAGGTGTTAAGTCTAAGACCACGTACACTCACCGTGTGTATGGCCAACGCCAGAGAGATGCGGAGGTGTGAGGCAATGCTCAGCCTCACCGTGACGGTCAGGACTGATGACGTGTGTGTAGGGAATCACCTATCTGTACAGTGGGTGGGGGAGAGGGGAAGATACATCCACCCGTATTGCCCATCTCAAAAACTTTCTTTACTATCAAGTAACTTTTAAGCTTCTGTGTGTTGTCAGCATTAACAATTTCACATCTAGCGCACTTAGCGTATTCGCAACTGAGATAATGGGAAAGAAATTCCTTAAATCATCCTCTAACAAGTTTGTGTGTGTGTGTGTATGTGTGTGTGTGTGTGTGTGTGTGTGTGTGTGTGTGTGTGTGTGTGTGTGTGTGTGTGTGTGTGTGTGTGTGATGCTATCATATTTCCCTTACAAGACCAACACTTGATTATTTGAGTGAAGGAAGTCTCGCTTGTCCTTAACACTCTAGGGTAGTACTTACCACCTTCAGGGCCATTACTCAGTCCAGGTTTAAAAAACTTCAACGATACATTATCAAGAGGGAGGGCGGGCAGGATGTGTCACTCGCCACATTAATCAACTTGTTTAAGTGGGTTATGTAAAGTGACGGGATGTTAACTGGAACAGTGGGTAACAGAACGCATGGAAACAGTTGATTAATGGCTGAAGGGAATATGGAACCCCAGCTAGAGGGATCTGCTGCTAGTAATGGCTGGTAGTTAGAAAAAATTAGATATACGATTACAGATGAGGAAAGGTCGGGCTCACAAAGTACTATGTACTTCATGAACATGGGTGAGGTGTGGGTCAAAGGGTGGGACCACACGGTCTAAAGGCAAGGGTCTGTGCGAGGATAAGGCCCAGCAAACCTCTGCAAACACGTGAAGACCTATGCTAAGATGCACGTATTCATGTATTGAGTATGCTGCCACTGGAATGAATAACTGGATTACCGAGTGTACTTAGCACAGGTGAAATGCTGAGGAGCACAGCGTTCACTAATGACTGTTATGTGGATGCGTAACAAGGGCCTCTTGATGGCCTCAGGAGCTGGAGAGCTGCCTGACAACATAACATTAAAGAATCATGTGCAGAATTAGCGACTAAATTTATATTTCCTCTGGAAGTCATTACCCAGATCAAAGACTGTAATGCAACCCAGACTTACGTTTGCATAAAGTAATATCCAGTTAGTGAAAGCCGCACTCATGTTTACATAGCATAAGAACCCATTAATTCAAGCTGACGAATAAGCTCGGGCATAAAACTAACTCTCTTGTCCTATAAGCTTTATGTCTGGGTTTCCGGATTTCTTCGGATATCGGCTGAGGTGTTATAAGAGATGAAGAAACACCAGTAATTTTATTAATCAGTCTGGCAGAGTCCAATCAGACACGCAAGAAAGTACATGTCTTAAGGATAACCTACTTCCTAAAGCCTGTAGTCTGGAGAATCTTCTCAAATCTTCGATTTGCTATTTGCTTAGCCATTTCAGCAAGACGTTACGACCCTTGGGTATAGTGGCCTGGCCTTAGACCCAACCATTAATAGTCACGTTAAAGATCATGCCATGACATCTAAGGATGATGTATTTGAGCTGAAAGGATTAAGAAATATCATCAAAAATATATAAAAGATTAGATTAGAATTTTACCACTCAGTCTTCATCATTAACCAAGCTTTAAGTACAAACGTATATGTATGATGATTGATCGATCAACGTACGATGAAAATGTTCCTATCCTGTGCCTGTGTCGTTTCATTAACGAGCATCAAGAGAGGATCACCACGTGAGAATACCGCATCCTTAATTCGCTTGTATTACGTCTTCCTGTAGTCTCCCGCGGGTGCCGTCCTCCTCCCGGCCGCCCTCACGAGCACATAAACCTGTCCTTAATGTCCAGTAAAATATTACAGGGGTCACCCGAACGTCTGGTATCTGCCTCCTCCTCTCACCTGGTGCCCCACCTCTCTTGCTGTGCGCCTGTCTGTCTCTCTGTCTTAGTCCTGGTGTTCCTGTTGGCTTGATCCCTCACCTCTCTCTTGTGGTGCCCCTTCCTACCTGCCCCTTAGTTGTACCCCTAGTGGTACCCTGGTGGTTTGCCCTTTGACTGGCGCTCCTGGCTCATCTGGTGCCTGTGCCTGCCTGCTGCGTACGTGGTTCCCCTTCCCACCCACCCGCTTTTCACCTAATGCCTTAACCTGGTGCCTCTCTCACCCAGTGCCCACGTTTATCTTCCTCTCTCCTGGCGCCGGTCGACAACACAGTCACCCTCTTTCTAATGAAATTCAATGGCGACACCATCCATTCTAGCGGCCTTGCCACATTTAATCTTACGCAAGGATTGCATCATCTCTTCTCTCTTCACCAACCCACTTGCCACGGCTTTCTCACTTCACATACCGGCCGAACCAAACACCCTACATCTCCCACTCGATCATCGTGCACATTCAACATTCCTTGAAAATACTCACATCTCATTTACACCTCATCTCTGTCTGTTATAAATTCCCCATTTGCCCTTTCAACAATGTTCCTGTTTGTTCTCCTGTTTTTCTCCCACTATTAACCTCCTTTCAAAACTTTTTCTTGTTCTCCATTAAATCTATTGATACTTGCTCAGACCAACTCTCATATTGCCCCTCTTTTTCAGCCCCTGCAGCTTTCTCTTGACTTCCTGCCGCTTTCTCTTGCACATTCCCAATCACTCATTCCTTCCCTGTAAACAACGTCCACACACCTCTCTATTCTGTTTCACTAGCAACATAACTTCGTTAGCCCACCGCTCTCTACCCTTTCTTACTGCCCACCTCCCACCTTCCACATACCACTACTTCTATTGCACATACCAGCGCACCTTCCTTGAACACCTCCCACTCCTGACCCACTTCCTTAGCTCCTTTTATTCTCACCTTTCGCCATTCTACAGTCCTATTCTCTTTTCCAAAAGCCTCTATAAATCTTCACCCTCGCTTTCCATGTGGTAATGATCAGACATCCCACCAGTTGCCCCACCTCAGTATTATATCCAAGAGTCTTTAGCACGTCTGTCCTTTAGTTCGTAATCCAATAAAGCCCTCTCACCATCTTTCTTGCTCCATTTATACTTACGATATCCTTTCTAAACCAAGTAATGTCATTCACCAGTCCATTTTCAGCTCATAACTCCACAAGGTGTTCATCATTTCCATTCGCATTGCTGAATATCAAATGCCCCTATGTCCTCAACTGCCACATTGCTCTTACATTCAAATTACCCATTCTCAATACCTGATCTCTAACGTCAAACCTATTGACACAGTCACTCAGCTGCCCCCAGAACACTCGTGTGTGTGTGTGTGTGTGTGTGTGTGTGTGTGTGTGTGTGTATGTGTGGGTGTATGTGTGTATATGTGTGTGTGTGTGTGTGTGTGTGTGTGTGTGTGTGTGTGTGTGTGTTATTCCTACTTTTGAGTAATGGACTCATTTCCAGGGGCTCTTGCAGCCTTATGGCTCAGTTCCACTCAAGAGCAGAGAAATGATCATTCTTGGAGCGAGAATGATCTTGACAGCGGTGTCTACTACCCCTCTTGTGAGCATGATGCAGTATAGCCATTGCTGATTTCTTGCTCCAGGTGCACTCAGATACAGGCGGCATCTGATACCACGCACACACACACACACACACACACACACACACACACACGGACCCTGTAGCATAATGGTTGCGTCAATGACAATGATTCACGCTCGGGTTCGAATCCTAAGCGCGGCAATCAGTACATAGTCGATCTAGCTCATCAATGTCCCTTAGGAGCTGGTCGTTATATGGGTACCTGTTTAAGACCGGAGTGTGTGCGTGGCTACTCATAAGATGGGAAAAACATGATACATATATGAAAGATTAAGAGACGAGACAACACAAGTGTAAACTTTTCTCCTTGTAACACGGAAATGTTAATCCCACTCACAAACATATGACTTTCAACGAAAGAAACTCGGAGGAGGTATTATCTTAGTGCTTACATACAAACTGAAACGATCATCAACTACCTGAAATACATATTAAGTGGCGAGCAGTCCACGTTAGTGATTTCCCATCTTTAAGTGAGAAAATTTTGTTAATTAAACACTTTATTGACCATGTCATGTGGGTGGCATGGCGTGGGTAAGGCTTAATAGGCACTCGAGAAAAGTGAGCGAAAGGAATTAACAACACAGGGTTGAGAATTGAACTTTGTAGAGAGATGGGCTGAGGGCACACTGTATTCAGGACATATACGCAAGCGTCGCTACAGGATCAGTCGGTATCGAGGGCCATACATGTAGCAAAAGTGATGGAGGGATTCAGGTTCGGTTGGTGTTTACAAACTGATGTTAACGCCCTTAATAACCAATGGCAGACGATAGGCTTACAGCCCAAATAACCAACCAGCCAACCAGCACCAGTAATGTATGACAGAGTACATACACTTAGGTTCTTGTTGGCTGAAACTACATATAAGGACGGTAGTGGTATACGAGTCAAATTACAGAGGTGGTTCATGGCCTCATTAATCAATACACACGTATCACAGATTACATCAGTACATATATATATATATATATATATATATATATATATATATATATATATATATATATATATATATATATATATATATATATATATATATATATATATATATATATATTATCACTGGGGATAGGGGAGAAAGAATACTTCCCACGTATTCCCTGCATGTCAGAAAAGGCGATTAAAAGGGAAGAGAGAGGGGGGCTGGAAATCCTCCCCTCTTGGTTTTTTTTTTATTTTCTAAAAGAAGGAATAGAGGAGGGGGCCAGGTGAGGATATTCCCTCAAAGATCCAGTCCTCTGTTCTTGACGCTACCTCGCTAACGTGGGAAATGGCGAATAGCATGTAAGAAAAGATATGCTATTTTGCTTTGTCGCTGTCTCCCGCGTTAGCGAGGTAGAGCAAGGAAACAGACGAAAGAAAGGCCCAACCCACCCACATACACATGTATATACGTACACGTCCACACACGCAAATATACTTACCTATACATTTTAACGTATACATATATATATACACACACAGACATATACATATATACACTTGTACATAATTCATACTGTCTGCCTTTATTCATTCCCACCGCCACCCCGCCACACATGAAATAACAGCGCCCTCCCCCCGCAGGTGCGCGAGGTAGCGCCAGGAAAAGACAACAAAGGCCACTTTCGTTCACATTCAGTCTCTAGCTGTCATGTATTAATGCACAGAAACCACAGCTCCTTTTCCACATCCAGTCTCCACAGTACTTTCCATGGTCTACCCCAGACGCTTCACATGCCCTGGTTCAATCCAATGACAGCACGTCGACCCCGGTATACCACATCGTTCCAATTCACTCTATTCCTTGCACGCCTTTCACCCTCGTGCATGTTCAATCCCCGATTACTCAAAATCTTTTTCACTCCATCTTTCCACCTCCAATTTGGTCTCCCACTTCTCGTTCCCTCCACCTCTTACACATGTATCCTCTTGGTCAATCATTCCTCACTCATTCTCTCCATGTGACCAAACCATTTCGAAACACCCTCCTCTGCTCTTTCAACCACATTCTTTTTATTACCACACATCTCTCTTACCCTTTCATTACTTACTCGATGAAACCACCTCACACCACATATTATCCTCAAACATCCCATTTCCAGCACATCCACCCTCCTGCGTACAACTCTATCCATAGCCCACGCCTCGCAACCATATAACCATTATTCCTTCAAACATACCCATTTTTGCTTTCCGCGATAATGTTCTCGACTTCCACACATTCTTCAACGCTCCCAGTACTTTCGCCCCCTTCCCCGCCCTAAGATTCATATCCGCTTCCATAGTTCCATCCGCTGCCAAATCTACTCCCAGATATCTAAAACACTTCACTTCCTCCAGTTTCTCTCCATTCAAACTTACCTCTCAATTGACTTGTCCCTCAAATCTACTGTCCCTAATAACCTGGCTCTTATTCACATTTACGCTTAACTTTCTTCTTTCACACACTTTACCAAACTCAGTCACCAGCTTCTGCAGTTTCTCACATGAATCAGCCACCAGCACTGTATCATCAGCGAACAACAACTGACTCACTTCCCAAGCTCTCTCATCTACAACAGACTGCATACTTGCCCCTCTTTCCAAAACAACCCCAACCATAAACAAATTAAACAACCATGGAGACATCACACACCCCTGCCGCACACCTACATTCACTGAGAACCAATCACTTTCCTCTCTTCCTACACGTACACATGCCTTACATCCTCGATTAAAACTTTTAACTGCCTCTAACAACTTGCCTCCCACACCATATATTCTTAATACCTTCCACAGAGCATCTCTATCAACTCTATCATATGCCTTCTCCACATCCATAAATGCTACATACAAATCCATTTGCTTCTCTAAGAATTTCTCACATAGATTCTTCAAAGCAAACACGTGATCCACACATCCTCTACCACTTTTGAAACCACACTACTCTTCCCCAATCTGATGCTCTGTACATGCCTTCACCCTCTCAATCAATACCCTCCCATTCAATTTCCCAGGAATACTCAACAAACTTATACCTCTGTAATTTGAGCACTCACTCTTATCCCCTTTGCCTTTGTACAATGGCACTATGCAAACATTCCGCCAATCCTCAGGCACCTCACCATGAGTCATACATAAATCAAATAACCTTACCAACTAGTCAACAATACAGTCACCCCCTTTTCAAATAAATTCCACTGCAATGCCATCAAAACCCGCTGTCTTGCCGGCTTTCATCTTCCGCAAAGCTTTTACTACCTCTTCTCTGTTTACCAAATCATTCTCCCTAACCCTCTCACTTTGCACACCACCTCGACCAAAACACCCTATATCTGCTACTCTATCATCAAACACATTCAACAAACTTTCAAAATACTCACTCAATCTCCTTCTCACATCACCACTACTTGTTATCACCTCCCCATTAGCCCCCTTCACTGAAGTTCCCATTTTTTCCCTTGTCTTACGCACTTTATTTACCTCCTTCCATAACATCTTTTTATTTTCCCTAAAATTTAATGATTCTCTCTCACCTCAACTCTCATTTGCCCTCTTTTTCACCTTTTGCACGTTTCTCTTGACCTGTCTCTTTCTTTTATACATCTCCCAGTCATTTGCATTATTTCCCTGCTAAAATCGTCCAAATGTCTCTCTCTTCTCTTTCATTAATAATCTTACTTCTTCATCCCACCACTCACTACCCTTTCTAATCTGCCCATCTCTCACGCTTCTCATGCCACAAGCATCTTTTGCGCAAGCCATCACTGCTTCCTTAAATACATCCCATTCCTCCCTCACTCCCCTTACGTCCTTTGCTCTCACCTATTTTCCATTCTGCATTCAGTCTCTCCTGGCACTTCTTCACACAAATCTCCTTCCTGAGCTGACTTACTCTCACCACTCTTTTCACCCCAACATTCTCTCTTCTTTTCTGAAAACCTCTACAAATCTTTACCTTCACCTCCAAAAGATAATGATCAGACATCCCTCCAGTTGCACCTCTTAGCGCATCAACATCCAAAAGTCTCTCTTTCGCACGCCTATCAATCAACACGTAATCCAATAACGCTCTCTGGCCATCTCTCCTACTTACATACGTATACTTATGTATAACTCTCTTTTTAAACCAAGTATTCCCATTAACCAGTCCTTTTTCAGCACATCAATTTACAATATATATATATATATATATATATATATATATATATATATATATATATATATATATATATATATATATATATATAGATAGATATAGATATATATATACACTATACTTTATCGCTGTGTCCCGCGTTAGCGGGGTAGCGCAACGAAACAGACGAAAGAATGGTCCAACCCACCTACATACACAAGCATATACATACACATCCACACACGCATATATACATACCTATACATTTCAACGTATACATATATATACATAGACAGACATATACATACATACACAGACATATACATATATACACATGTACATAATTCCTTGTTGCTCCCATTATTCATTTCCGTCGCCACCCAGACACACATGAAATGACAACCCCCTCTCCCTGCACGCGTGTGACATAGCGCAAGGAAATAACAACAAACGCCAACTTCGTTCCCACTCAGTCTCTAGCTGTCATGTATGATGCACTGAAACCACAGCTCCCTTTCCACATCCAAGCCCCACAAAATTTTCCATGGTTTATCCCAAGCGCCTCACATGCCCTGGTTCAATCCATTGACAGCACGTCGACCCCGGTATACCGCACCGTTCTACTTCAATCTATTCCTTGCACGCCTTTCACCCTCTTGCATGTTCAATCCCCGATCGCTCAAAATCTTTTTCACTCTATCCTTCCACCTTCAATTTGGTCTCCCATCTCTCCTCGTTCCTTCCACATCTGACACATATATCCTCTTTTTCAATCTTTCCTCACTCATTCTCACCATGTGACCAAACCATTTCAAAACACTCTCTTTTGCTCTCTCAACCACACTCTTTTTATTACCACACATCTCTCTTACCCTTTCATTACTTACTAGATCAAACCACTTCACACCACATATTGTCCTCAAACATTTCATATCCAACACATCCACCCTCCTCTGCACAACTCTATCTATAGCCCACGCCTCGCAACCATATAACATTGTTGGAAGCAGTATCCCGTCAAACATACCCATTTTTGCTTTTCGAGATAATGTTCTCGCCTTCCACACATTTTTCTACGCTACCAGAACCTTCGCCCCATCTCCCACCCTGTGACTCACTTCCGCTTCTATGGTTCCTTCCGCTGCCAAATCCACTTACACATATCTAAAACACTTCATTTCCTCCAGTTTTTCTCCATTTAACTTTACCTCCCAATTGACTTGTCCCTCAACTCTACTGCACCTAATAACCTTGCTCTTATTCACATTTACTCTCAGCTTTCTTATTTCACACACTTTTCCAAACTCAGTCACCATCTTCCGCAGTTTCACACCTGAATCAGCCACCAGCGCTGTATCATCAGCGAACAACAACTGACTCACTTTCCAAGCCCTCTCATCCACAACAGAGTGCATACTTGCCCCTCTCTCCAAAGCTCTTGCATTCACCTCCTTAACAACTCCATCCATAAACAAATTAAACAACCATGGAGACATCCCTTCCTACTCGTACACACGCCTTACATCCTCGATAAAAGCTTTTCACTGTTTCCAGCAAGTTTCTTCCATCCCCATATATTCTTAATACCTTCCACAGAGCATCTCCATCAACTCTATTATACGCCTTCTCCAGATACATAAATGCTGCATACAAATCCATTTGTTTTTCTGAGTATTTCTCGCATACGTTCTTCAAAGCAAACCCCTGATCCATAAATCCTCTACTACTTCTGAAACCACACCCCAATCTGATGTTCTGTATATGCCTTCATCCTCTTGATCAATACCCTCCCATATAATACTCAACAATCTTATGCCTCTTGAACACTAACCTTTATCCCCTTTGCTTTTGTACAATGGCACTATGCATGCATTCCGTCAATCCTCAGGCACTTAACCATGAGCTATACATACACAGAATATCCTCATCAACCAGTCAATAACACAGTCACCCCCTTTTTTAATAAATTTCACTGCAATACCATCCAAACCCGCCGTCTTGCCGGCTTTCATCTTCCGTAAAGCTTTCACTACCTCTTTGTTTACGCAATCATTCTCCCTGATCCTCTCACTTCGCACACCACCTTGACTAAAACAACCTATATCTGTCATTCTATCATCTGACACATTCAACAAACCTTCAAAATACTCACTCCATCTCCTTCTCACACCACCACTACTTTTCATTATCTTCCCATTTGCCCTCCTCACCGATGTTCCCATTTGTTCTTTTGTTTTGCGCACTTTATTTACCTCCCTCCATAACATCTTTTTATTCTCCCTAAAACTTAATGATCCTCTCTCACCCCAACTTTCATTTTCTCTCCTTTTCACCTCTTGTATCTTTCTCTTGACCTCCTGCCTCTTTCTTTTATACATCTCCCACTCATTTGCACTATTTCCCTGCTAAAATCGTCCAAATGTCTCTCTCTTTTCTTTCATTAATAATCTTACTTCTTCATCCCACCACTCACTACCCTTTCTAATCTGCCCATCTCCCACGCTTCTCATGCCACAAGCATCTTTTGCGCAAGCCATCACTGCTTCCTTAAATACATCCCATTCCTCACTCACTCCCCTTACGTCCTTTGCTCTCACCTATTCTCCATTCTGCATTCAATCTCTCCTGGTACTTCCTCACACAAGTCTCCTTCCCAAGCTCACGCACTCTCACCACTCTCTTCACCCACACATTCTCTCTTCCTTTCTGGAAACCTATACAATTCTTCACCTTTGCTTCCACAACATAATGGCCAGACATCCCTCCAGTTGTACCTCTCAGCACATTAGCATCCAAAAGTCTCTCTTTTACGCACCTATCAATTACCACGTAATCCAATAACGCTCCCTGGAGATAGGAGAGAAAGAATACTTGAATACTTTCCACGCATTCCCCGCGTGTCGTAGAAGGCGACTAAAGGGGACGGGAGCGGGGGGCTAGAAACCCTTCCCTCCTTCTATTCTAACTTTCTAAAAGGGGAAACAGAAGAAGGAGTCACGCGAGGAGTGCTCATGCTCCTCGAAGGCTCAGAGTGGGGTGTCTAAATGTGTGCGATTGTAGCCAAGATGAGAAAAAAGGAGAGATAGGTATCATGGTTGGGGAAAGGAACCTAGATGTTTTGGCTCTGAGTGAAACGAAGCTCAAGGGTAAAGGGGAAGATTTGTTTGGGAATGTTTTAGGAGTAAAGTCAGGGGTTGGTGAGAGGACAAGAGCAAAGGAAGGAGTAGCACTACTCCTGAAACAGGAGTGGCGGGAGTATGTGATAGAGTGTAAGAAAGTAAACTCTAGATTAATATAGGTCAAACTGAAAATGGATGGAGAGGGATAGGTGATTACTGGGACCTATGCACCTGGGCATGAGAAGAAAGATCATAAGAGGCAGTGTTTTGGGAGCAGCTGAGTGAGTGTGTTAGCAGTTTTATAGTGATGGGTAATTTGAATGCAAGGTGAGTAATGTGGCAGTTGAGGGAATAATTGGTGAACATGGAGTGTTCAGTGTTGTAAATGGAAATGGTGAAGGGCTTGTAAATCGGTGTGCTGGAAAAGGACTTTCCTTAGAAAGGCAGATGGATTTGTATGCAGCATTTTTGGACCTGGAGAAAGCATATGATAGGGCTCATAGAGATGATTTGCGGACGGTATAAGAGTATATGGTGTGAGAATTAAGTTGCTAGAAGCAATGAAAAGTTTTTATCATGGATTTAAGGCATGTGTATGAGTAGGAAAAGAGGAAAGTGATTGGTTCTCGGTGAATGAAGGTTTGCAACAGGGGTGTGTGATGTCTCCGTGGCTGTTTAATTTGTTTATGGATGGGGTTGTTAGGGAGGTGAATGCAAGAGTTTTGGAGAGAGGGGCAAGTATGCATTCTGTTGTGAAGGAGAGGGCTTGGGAAGTGAGTCAGTTGATGTTCGCCGATGTTACAGCGCTGGTGACTGATTCGGATGAGAAACTGAGTTTGGTAAAGTATGTGAAAGAAGAAAGTTGAGAGTAAATGTGAATAAGGGCAAGGTTGTTAGATTCAGTAGGGTTGAGGGACAAGTTAATTGGGAGGTAAATTTGAATGGAGAAAAACTGGAGGAGGTGAAGTGTTTTAGATATCTGGGAGTGGATTTGGCAGCGGATGGAGCCATGGAAGCGGATGTGAATCATAGGGTGGGGGAGGGGGCGAAAGTTCTGGGAGCGTTGAAGAATGTGTGGAAGTAGAGAATATTATCTCGGAAAGCAAAAATCGGTATGTTTGAAGGAATAGTGGTTCCAACAATGTTATATGGTTGCGAGGCGTGGGCTATAGATAGAGTTGTGCGGAGGAGGGTGGATGTGCTGGAAATGAAATGTTTGAGGACAATACGTGGTGTGAGGTGGTTTGATCGAGTAAGTAATAACAGGGTAAGAGAGATGTGTGGTAATAAAAAGAGCGTGGTTGAGAGAGCAAAAGAGGGTGTCTTGAAATGGTTTGGGCACATGGAGAGAATGAATGAGGAAAGATTGACCAAGAGGATATATGTATCAGAGGTGGAGGGAGCGAGGAGAAGTGGGAGACCAAGTAGGAGGTGGAAAGATGGAGTGTGAGAGATTTTGAGTGATCGGGGCCTGAACATGGAGGAGGGTGAAAGGCGAGCAAGGAATAGAGTGAATTGGAACGATGTGGTATACAGGGGTCGACGTGCTGTCAATGGACTGAACCAGGTCGTGTGAAGTGTCTGGCGTAAACCATGGAAAGTTCTGTGAGGCCTGGATGTGGAGAGGGAGCTGTGGTTTCGATGCATTATTACATGACAGCTAGAGACTGAGTGTGAACGAATGTGGCCTTTGTTGTCTATTCCTAGCGCTACCTCGTGCACATGCGGGGGGAGGGGGTTGACATTTCATGTGTGGAAGGGTGGCGATGGGAATGAATAAAGGCAGACAGTATGAATTATGTACATGTGTATATATGTATATGTCTGTGTGTGTATATATATGTATACGTTAAGATGTATAGGTATGTATATTTGCGTGTGTGGACGTGTATGTATATACATGAGTATGTGGGTGGGTTGGGCCATTCTTTCGTCTGTTTCCTTGCGCTACCTCGCTAACGCGGGAGACAGCGACAGAGCAAAATAACAAATGATATATATATATATACATATATATATATATATATATATATATATATATATATATATATATATATATATATATATATATATATATATATATATTTTATCCCTGGGGATAGGAGAGAAAGAATACTTCCCATGTATTCCCTGCGTGTCGTAGAAGGCGACTAAAAGGGGAGGGAGCGGGTGGCTGGAAATCCTTCCCTCTTGTTTTTAATTTTCCAAAAGAAGGAACAGAGAAGGGGGCCAAGTGAGCATTTCCCCCAAAGGCCCAGTCCTCTGTTCTTAACGCTACCTCGCTAACGCGGGAAATGGCGAATAGTATGAAATATATATATATATATATATATATATATATATATACATATATATATATATATATATATATATATATATATATATATATATATATATATATATATATGAACTGGCTTACCCGACACTTCACTTGGGGAAACAATTAGTTTTTATAAAAGAGGTAATAAGAAAACCGCCTTTGTGTTTCTTTCAAATGTCCTTCTCGGCCGATTGTTGAAAAACCTAATCGTTTGGTTTCATCCGAGACAAACGAGCATCAACTCATGACACCTTTTCCCTATTAATGCTGACCCATCATCATCTGTACTTTACGAATTATCACAAAACCATCACCACCTGTACTTTACCAGTTGCTACCAGCCCATCACTATCTGTACTTTACCAGTTGCTACTAGCCCATCACCATCTGTACTTTACCAGTTATCACAAAACCATCACCTTATGTACTTTGCTAGTTGCTAATAGCCCATCACCATCCATACTTTACCAATTATCACAAAACCATCACCTTATGTACTTTAGCAATTATCATAAAACCATCACCATATGTACTTTACCAATTGCTACCAGCCCACCACCATCTGTACTTTACCAATTACTACCAACCCATCAGCATCTGTATACATAATTTTTAATCACATCTAACCTTCCTCAACTCTGTCGTACTGATGTCGCTGCTCTGTTCTGCTGTCTTTTTTTTTTTCCTCTGTATTATATCCTTTGCTCTCTCTCTTCCCTTGGTGAACTCCACCTTTTCTTTAGGTTTCTTAGTTTGCCTGAATCCTTACTGGCTAGACAACTCCAAATGACACGTAATCATGACTGGTTTCTATTATCACCACCAATTCTCCTCCTATCTGCTTTCATAGGTATTACATCTGGTAGTTCTGTAGCCTCTAGTGATCTTTCAACAAGCATTTCTTCTTTTTTATCTCCTTCTCTTTTATCCTCGTGTATCTTCTTTCAAGCTGAAAATAATCAGGGATTTGAGTCTTTCAGCTTCTTGCCTTACCAGTCTTTCTATTATTGGTGTTGTTTGTCAAACTCAGTCTCTGTCTTTTTCTAAAATCTCCTTTTTAAGTCACAAGCAGTGATCTTGTATGCTCTGCACTTTTCTAACCTTTTCATCAGCCAGTAAGAAAAACTTTCTTCATTATTCCTTTTCTAATGATAATGCATATCATTCTTTCTCCAGCTTAACTTGACTCTCTGTATTCCTCTATTTCCTGCTCTACTGCAATAGTTTTCCTGCTATACGTCTGTTGATCAGTCCCAAAAATTGCTGCTGTTCCTCCTCCTTGCCCACTACTTTCAACGGATTCTACATGTCTTATAGGCATTTTCTCTTGTTGAACCACCTCGAGGATATCAAAAAATGACCATCTTACGATTTTCCTTTCAATGACTTTACCTTCTTTCTTTTGGTTATATACTTTCTGAAACTCCTCAACGAACCTGAGTTAGTTGAAGGGATAACATTTTTCAAATTCCAAAGTTGCTCTCTCATCTCATGACACCTTTTGTGATCTTTTCTCTGAATTCTCAGATTCCTTAATTCC
Organism: Panulirus ornatus; assembly: GCF_036320965.1. NCBI lineage: Eukaryota > Metazoa > Arthropoda > Malacostraca > Decapoda > Palinuridae > Panulirus > Panulirus ornatus. The sequence goes on along the minus strand of NC_092229.1, from coordinate 27,814,751 downwards.
TCTTCTGATTGTGTTAACTTCTCGTCGTTTTTTGATCATTACAAATAACATCCCAAACCTTTTATTTTCTGATGATTTATTCTTTATCTCTTCCTCTTGTCTTCTCATTGCGGATATCGTCACAACGGACTAGTTTTGATGCTTTCCTTTGTTTGATTCCATTTCTAATGTAAAGTCAGACTAAAAAAAAAAAAGGTCTTTGTCTGTGTTTGATGATAGGATTGTCCTAGACTGGTTCAGGTGGCCTGCTGTATGGATCAATCACGTTGCTGTCTTTTGAGAATTTCTATACACTTGGCTCAGACAATGCTGGGAAAGTTCAGTAGTTGTTTCCACAGTTTATAGGAATAACAGGAATATAGCTTATTGGCTCAAGAATGATATCGATCGGGAAAAGAGCTTCAGTTACCTCAGTTGGGGTTGCTGTGTCTGGATGATCAGTCCTTAAATATCTTTTATCTACTCACGTTTTATTCCATTGTCTCAGTTCTTGGATAAATGTACTTCTTTCCTCTGTGTCAGGTACTCACTTTATCATTGTTCGGAAATCTTTTCAATAAACAGTAATGTATACAAATTCTACTTGACCGTAGTAACACTACTGAGTATTCGACATGAATCATCAGATTATTCGCCACCAACTGTTGTCTTGCTCATACAATTGGCACTGTCAAGCTTTATAAACTTTATGTATTCAAAGAATATATATCGCCGGGGTACCTTAACGCCCCTTCCACCTCACTTGTGCATGACAGACCTGGCGAACTGTACACCATTCAGATCTTCAGACTCAACTTTGCGCAAGCTCAGGGAGCCCTGCTCTGCTGCAGACTGTGTGTGTGGTTACCATTTGAGTGTTGCAGAGAGAGAGTTGTACACTCGTGTCGTCCCGTCTCTAAATGTTGTACGTACATATTATGTCTTTACTCCTACGTTAAGTATAAAGAAATATTATATAGGAGAGAAACGTGAAAGAATGCGGTAATGACAATACAGGAAATATACAGAAGAATGTCGAGTGGTTGCCTCTGATATAACTAAATGTTCCCACCAGCCACCACCACGTCTAACGAGGATCGTTAACTCGCTCCACAACCACAGATTTCACATCGGAACATCAGCCTGACGCCTCAAACCCGCCTTTCACGTTTCCATCAAGCTTGGCTAGGAATCACTCACTGTTTACTTGCTAACGGTTGCTTTATAAGTGGCACAGGTACTTTGCGATACTGGCATCTTGATGTTTACTGTCCACATGTGCCAGTGGAAGTTATTTGGTCATCTTTATTCCTTTTGCCTTAGAACGTCCTCGAGACTCGTCGGTAGTGGAATTACTCCATCCTTATAAGTCACCATCAATCTGACCAAGCTCAGGTCCAGGGAGGAGCTATACCAGGTTTAGGGAGGAGCTATACCAGGTCCAGGGAGGAACTATACCAGGTCCAGGGAGGAGTTATACCAGGTCCAGGGAGGAACTATACCAGGTCCAGGGAGGAGCTATACCAGGTTTAGGGAGGAGCTATACCAGGTCCAGGGAGGAACTATGCCAAGTCAGGGAGGAGTTATACCAGGTACAGGGAGGAACTATACCAGGTCCAGGGAGGAGTTATACCAAGTTTAGGGAGGAGCTAAACCAAGTTCAGGGAGGAGTTATACCAGGTTCAGGGAGGAGTTATACCAGGTCCAGGGAGGAGCTATACCAGGTCCAGGGAGGAGTTATACCAGGTTTAGGGAGGAGCTAAACCAAGTTCAGGGAGGAGTTATACCAGGTTCAGGGAGGAGTTATACCAGGTCCAGGGAGGAGCTATACCAGGTCCAGGGAGGAGCTATACCAGGTTTGCTCGTCCCACCATGAATCACTTGATGTGATACTTGGGAAGAGACAAAGATCTGGTATAAATCAGAATTGGAATAAGCGATACATTAAACTGAACAGGTGTCTGAGTCACTGCTGGGGTAAGTAGAAAAAACACAGGCTGTGAAACATCGCTCTGAGTAAGCCCAGTGTTAAGGTACACACGTGTTAGAATTAATTCAACATGCAAACGTGTGTGAGAACACCCGGAATAGATACAATCATCACCAGTCAGCAAAAACGGAATAAATCCTCGCCTGGCGTTGATGTCTATGGAGGAAAAAATCGATTAAGTCCACCATCTTGTCGTCGACAAGACACGGAAATTAGTATAGAGGCGACTGGAGAGAAGATGAGACTAGTGACCAGTGGTGAGCAACAGCAGCGGTAGCAGGAGCAGCAGCAGCAGCAGCAGCAGCAGCAGCAGCAGGAGGTACAGCAGCACCAATAAATACAGCTACAGCAATAGCAAGAGCAACAGTACTATCACCACCAGCAGCATAAACAACAACAACAAAAACACTAACAACGGTAGCAGGAGCAACACCCTGCAATGCCAGCAGCAGTAGGAACAGTAACAGTAAGCAGGGCATCATCAGCAGCTGTGCCAGCAGCAGCCACTGAAGGACCATTAGCGGCAGAAGGAGGAGTAACAGCAAGCAGGAACCTCTGAAGCAGGGAGAGGCAGCAGCAGCAGCGCCAACAGCAGGAGCGGCAGCAGTACCACTGAGGGCAACAGCAACAACAGCAGCCGCAAGCAGCAGCACCAGTAGAAGAAGGAGCACAGCAGCAGCAGCGCCAAACATTAGCAGCGGCAGCAGTATCACCAACAGCAGCAATAGGGAGCAGGAGCAGGGAGCAGGAGCAGGGAGCAGCAGGAGGTAGAGGGAGCGAGAGGCCCGGGCCCTGGCCAGGTAGTGTACACGCGATCCTCCAACAATGATTACATTTCCTAGATTGTTGCCTTGAAAACTGTAATCACAGGAGCTATCAAGCTTCAAGTTAGGGGGTGGTGGGGAGGGGAGAGGGGGAGGCAGGGGGGGATGAGGGAAGAGGGGAGAGGAGTGGGAAGGGAGGAGGGGAGAAGAGAGGGGTAAGGAGACGGGGTGAGGTGAGGAGGAGGAAGGAAGAGGAGAAAGAAGGAGGGGAGAGGAGAGAAGAGAGGAAATTGGGGAGAGGAGAAGGGGACAAAGTTGGGGAGAGGAAAAAGTAAGGCGGATAGAGGAATGGGGTGAGCGGAGGGAGGAGGAAGGAGGGAGGAAGAGGGGTCGTAAGTCGTAGTGTCGTGCTGAAGGGTCGTATCTTAGTGGTCGTGGCGTCGTCCTGTGGGTCAGTGTGGGCCATGCTTGGCGGGACGTCACAACTCCCGACCCATCATTTCCCACTTGCCACCTCCAACCGTAATCTCTCCACTGATTACCTCACTTCCTTCCATTTTCACACCCTCTTCTCATTCCTTCCCATTTCCTTCCTTACACGCCTCGTTCTCTCCTTCAAACTAGTCCTCCCTCCTCATACTGCCCCTTCTCTCACATATTTCCTCAAACACTTCAACATCCAATCACCCCATCTCCATTCCCCATTTACCTCCTTACCATATACAGGAACACGGCGCCCCTCCTCTTCCTTCTTTCTTCCCATAATTTTTTCACCTGCACGTGATAGCTCCCGCCACGGTCGTAAATAAATCAATACAACGACTTCATAACGACCGTCCTGATTACAGTCCCCCTGGCCGTGTCTCCAACACTCATAGTGGACGCCACAGTCCCCCTGGCCGTGTCTCCAGCAGTCATGGTGGACGCCACAGTCCCCCTGGCCGTGTCTTCAGCACTCATGGTGGATACCACAGTCCTTGGCCATTTCTCCAGCACTCATGCTGGGCGCCACAGTCCCCGGACGTGTCTCCAGCACTCATGGTGGATATCCTCCTCCATGTTCGAGTTGTTCCGCGTCGAAGCCACACAAACATCTGGGCCATGTAGTTCACATCCACACGTTACGTGGTCTCTTACATCCTAGATTTCAGTAGCTGTAAACACAGACCAATGTTAATACTAACCTCTTTTTGGTAATGAAGATTTGTTGTACTCGCGTCTTTATCATTAAATTACGAGAATACCATTATCAAGTTGCTATATACCACCAATAAATTTGCTATGTAGCTCTGACCTGTTAGCATTCAGAGATAAATGAGAAATTTGATTTACAGAATGTTTTATGGAGCGCATTATGCAACGCAGCTGTTCTTTTCTGTAACCACCACTGGAGCTTATTACAGTACTGAATTAGCTGTGGTCAACTGCTACAAAATCCTCTGTAATACTATTGGCTCATAAAGCTTGAACTATATCATGCAAAATGCAGTGATCTATATTCAGTAGTACAGAAAACGTTATAGAAATAACTGCTAGAAATAATGAAAGATAGAACTATTACGCTGAAAACTGTGTAAGAATTAGCTAAATTGCTAGACTATTTACTGTAACTAATATAATGTTAAACGCACGGCCTATGATAGAGGTAGGTATAACACGGGCTACATCGTACCCGGGCCCGGGAATTTCCTGGGACATCAGAAAATGCAGAAAATCAACAGAGCGCTCCATTCCAGCCCCTCTCTCATCTTCCATACCCTTTTTTGGCTTTACAGTTCATGGCATAAACCCGTAGTGGATAAAAACAGGATGACTAATAGAGAAGGGAAGGGGGCCCGAAAGAAATTTTGTACCCTATGATAAAGATTCCTCTTGGAGGCCCTGGTTAAACGAAAGGAAAATTCAGTTTAAATCTTGAATAAAAAAGGAAAACAGTAAAGGAGCTGATGATTTAACGTACATTGTGCAACAACCAAGAGAATATCCAAATGTTATCATATGTTATAAACAACAGAATGTATGGTTGTGAAGGTTGTTATACTGTCTCATATAATGGTTGTGGAAAGTGTTATACTATTCCATATAATGGTTATCTGCAGTTCATGGTTACCAGCTACAGACATTTAATATACAGGAGTGGAATCCGCACCGAAAACTAAAGGAATATCGCCTATAACGACATCTGCAACGAATTCTGTTTAAAAAGAAAATCCTTTTACATCAGAAAACGGGTTCTCTGACGATAAGAATATACACAGTAGAAAATGAGAAACTCCTCTTGTGATGTTTTCAATGTTTTTTTTTTTTAGGAAATTGGTGATCACAGACGATAATTCGACACATAAATACAAAGACACAATCTAATAACCTTTCGCACACCCGCACCGTAGCTGATTATAGAATTTAACATGTAAGGGTAAAAAAAAAATCAAGTATTTGATAAGGATTAATTCGTTCAATACCAAAAAAGAAAACAAAAAACAAACCAGCTTTTTTTTTTTTTCAATTAACTTGGCAAGAATATTCTCCGATTTTTGTTGCAAGAGACAAAGAGCAGTGGTTATCTGTGGGTCTTGTAGTCACAGAGGATATCTTAAATCAGGATATCAGTCGGTGAGACAGGCAGGAAGATATGCGTTTAGACCAGTAACGTGCATGTGATATCTGCCAACACCCAACATTACCCAGGCTAACAAGTGTGTGGTGGGCCTGGTGGCCACGACCAACCCACCACAGGCCCACCTTAAGTATATACATCAGTCAATACATTTCTTTGTGCCGGCTACACTGTCATTTGTCAGGGAAGCTGACTATTATTTACTGTGACACTGACCCCTTTGTATCTATTAATAACCTCCCGGTTGGACAGTGCGCTTCGCGACACAGGGGGAGGGAGAACTTGCAAATCAACTCCTCTCTCAAAGCAACCAATTATTTGTGAATAGAACAAAAACTTTTCTGACGTGACCATTTTGTAGAAGCAATCCGATACATCAAGCGGTAATGGGCAGTTGCGTAGGTATTAACCCCGGTTCTGCCACCTGATTGGCCCGTCTGCAAACCATTATAATTCGCGTGTCCGCTATTGCCCTCAGTGGCCCATGTTTTCTGGGACCAGATTTTAGAACTCGTCTCTTGCTGTTGGGCTTCATGGTTGGCAGGTCACTCGCTAGGACGCTTCTCCATTTTGCGAGTCTCCCTAACATGGCCACGGTAGGCTGGGGACACCAGGCCCGGCATGACCGCCGGAGGGAGTGCAAGCAGGAGGCAGGGTTATCGCGCTCCGCCACTCTTCCTGCCGCCGCTCCAGGAGTTAATGCCGGCTACCGTACGGACGTCGCCGGCCACCACCGCCCGAGCTTACCAGCACCACGGCTGCCACCACTACCCCCACCTGGCTTAGTATCACCATTGCTGCCACCACGACCCCCGCCTGGCATACCACCACCGTTGCTGTCAACACTATCTCGTCATTATTCCGCCAACACCACCGCCACCTTTACCTGACACCACCGTCAGCGCCCCTAACACTACCGCCACTTGACTCTCCCGTCGGTGCTGCCATCACTAGATCCGCCTGACAGCACCGTCGTCGCTGCCACCATTACTCCCGCATGACTTCACTGTCGGTGCTGCTACTATTACCTCTACTACCACCGCTGCCACCACTACTCCCACCTGACTACACCATCGGCACCACCAACACCACCCCTTCCTGACTCCACCGGCGGCTCTGCCACCATTACCTCCGCATAACACCACTGTCGGCGCTGCCACCACTAACTTTGCCTGTGTCCACCATCGGCTCTGCAACCATTACTCCAGCTGACGCTACCGTCGGCGTTGCCGCCACTACCTCCACCCGAGTCCACTGTGGGCGCTGCTAATACTGCCTCCGCAGACCCACCTACCATCACATATATATATATATATATATATATATATATATATATATATATATATATATATATATATATTTCTTTCATACTATTCGCCATTTCCCGCATTAGCGAGGTAGCGTTAAGAACAGAGGACTGGGCCTTTGAGGGAATATCCTCACCTGGCCCCCTTCTCTGTTCCTTCTTTTAGAAAATTAAAAAAGAATGAGAGGGGAGGATTTCCAGCCCCCCGCTCCCTTCCCTTTTAGTCGCCTTTTACGACACGCAGGGAATACGTGGGAATTATTCTTTCTCCCCTGTCCCCAGTGATAATATATATATATATATATATATATATATATATATATATATATATATATATATATATATATATATATATGGTTCCACCAACACAATCATTACACCCCTTGATGTTGTCGTCCTGTCTTAGGTTGGGCTATACACATTCATGGGAGTTTGTCCCTCCTGTTGACGATTAACAGACCAAAGGTATTCATTCTTTGGTAACGAAGCTTCCCCTACACCATGAAACATTATACACTTGACTATTGTAAAAAAGATAATGATTTCGAGATTATTCGTATCACACATTACAAGATCTTTTCTTTTAAATTATTCGCCATTTCCCGCGTTAGCGAGGTAGCGTTAAGAACGGAGGACTGGGCCTTTTTTGGAATATCCTCACCTGGCCCCCTCTGTGTTTACGTATTTTATTCATAGCAATGTTTTACCTCGGATACTTGGAAAATGTTATAACTTTGCTTATTGTAAGTACTTTATTTGTTTTACATCTTGATGCGTCATCCAATCACTGTTGTTCAACTGTTGTAAACTTCACTTACCATGTAAATTGCTGAATAATTTATTCAGCGCTGCCCAAGCCAAGTAAACATTTTTCTCACAATGTAACGTACAATGTAATTTCATTATTGCGACCCAGTTCCCGGACCTCTTGAGCAATCTGTATCCTCTTTCACGCCATCGCCAACAGGATGAGTAGGTGAGTGTACACAATAAATCTGCTGCTCTTGCGGTGAAATTCAGTCAATATTTTCTCATTCATGCGTAGCACAAACATGGAGCAGTTCTGGTTCATGCGTAGCACAAACATGGAGCAGTTCTGGTTCATACGTAGCACAAACATGGAGCAGTTCTGGTTCATACGTAGCACAAAGTCGGTCCAATTCTGATCCATGTGTACCCCAGCCGCGGACCAGTTCTGATTCATGTTATCAGCTACGAATCACTCACATGTGAAGCACTTTGAGCGGGATGACATGATCCCTGGCCACGAGGATACAATCCTTGGGTACGAAGTCCTGACCTTCAAGGGCACAGGTCATGGGTCAAGGCATCACACTCAGGGGTTGTACCGTCGACTTCAAGGCTCATACCTTTGTGCTCAAGTATCATACCGACCTGCTGAAAGGAGACTACAGTGAATCATGTACCGAGCGAACGACCAAACCATCTTGACGTACTGAGGAGGCTGCCGACCTCAGCCAGTCACAGTACTCTCAACTTTACGAGGATTTCACGCCACATTATTCCTTTAGCCGAGCTTGATTGCTACAGAACCACCAGTTGGACCTGGTGGGTGACTGCCCATATCATCCACCATAGGATCAGGGGCTTTTGAGACTCGTCCATCACCATGGTTACAATACGGGTACAATATTCTGTGTTATGGTCCATAACGTCGTGCTTAAGGGTCATAATGTTGTGCCCAGAGGTCATACCGTTGTGCTCAAGGGTCATACTGTCGTGTTCAGAGGTCATACCGTTGTGTTCAAGGGTCATACCGTCGTGCTCAAGGGTCATACCGTCGTGCTCAAGGGTCATACCGTCGTGCTCAAGGGTCATACCGTCGTGCTCAAGGGTCATACCGTCGTGTTCAGAAGTCATATTGTTGTGCTCAGGGTTCATACTGTCGTGTTCAGAGGTCATACCGTTGTGTTCAAGGGTCATACCGTCGTGTTCAGAAGTCATATTGTTGTGCTCAGGGTTCATACTGTCGTGTTCAGAGGTCATACCGTTGTGTTCAAGGGTCATACCGTCGTGCTCAAGATAGCATTTTCGTCGCTAAGGGTCATACTGTCGTGTTCAGAGGTCATACCGTTGTGTTCAAGGGTCATACCGTCGTGCTCAAGATAGCATTTTCGTCGCTAAGGGTCATACTGTCGTGTTCAGAGGTCATACCGTTGTGTTCAAGGGTCATACCGTCGTGCTCAAGGGTCATACCGTCGTGCTCAAGGGTCATACCGTCGTGTTCAGAAGTCATATTGTTGTGCTCAGGGTTCATACTGTCGTGTTCAGAGGTCATACCGTTGTGTTCAAGGGTCATACCGTCGTGCTCAAGATAGCATTTTCGTCGCTAAGGGTCATACTGTCGTGTTCAGAGGTCATACCGTTGTGTTCAAGGGTCATACCGTCGTGTTCAGAAGTCATATTGTTGTGCTCAGGGTTCATACTGTCGTGTTCAGAGGTCATACCGTTGTGTTCAAGGGTCATACCGTCGTGTTCAGAAGTCATATTGTTGTGCTCAGGGTTCATACTGTCGTGTTCAGAGGTCATACCGTTGTGTTCAAGGGTCATACCGTCGTGTTCAGAAGTCATATTGTTGTGCTCAGGGTTCATACTGTCGTGTTCAGAGGTCATACCGTTGTGTTCAAGGGTCATACCGTCGTGCTCAAGGGTCATACCGTCGTGTTCAGAAGTCATATTGTTGTGCTCAGGGTTCATACTGTCGTGTTCAGAGGTCATACCGTTGTGTTCAAGGGTCATACCGTCGTGTTCAGAAGTCATATTGTTGTGCTCAGGGTTCATACTGTCGTGTTCAGAGGTCATACCGTTGTGTTCAAGGGTCATACCGTCGTGTTCAGAAGTCATATTGTTGTGCTCAGGGTTCATACTGTCGTGTTCAGAGGTCATACCGTTGTGTTCAAGGGTCATACCGTCGTGCTCAAGGGTCATACCGTCGTGTTCAGAAGTCATATTGTTGTGCTCAGGGTTCATACTGTCGTGTTCAGAGGTCATACCGTTGTGTTCAAGGGTCATACCGTCGTGTTCAGAAGTCATATTGTTGTGCTCAGGGTTCATACTGTCGTGTTCAGAGGTCATACCGTTGTGTTCAAGGGTCATACCGTCGTGTTCAGAAGTCATATTGTTGTGCTCAGGGTTCATACTGTCGTGTTCAGAGGTCATACCGTTGTGTTCAAGGGTCATACCGTCGTGTTCAGAAGTCATATTGTTGTGCTCAGGGTTCATACTGTCGTGTTCAGAGGTCATACCGTTGTGTTCAAGGGTCATACCGTCGTGCTCAAGATAGCATTTTCGTCGCTAAGGGTCATACTGTCGTGTTCAGAGGTCATACCGTTGTGTTCAAGGGTCATACCGTCGTGTTCAGAAGTCATATTGTTGTGCTCAGGGTTCATACTGTCGTGTTCAGAGGTCATACCGTTGTGTTCAAGGGTCATACCGTCGTGTTCAGAAGTCATATTGTTGTGCTCAGGGTTCATACTGTCGTGTTCAGAGGTCATACCGTTGTGTTCAAGGGTCATACCGTCGTGTTCAGAAGTCATATTGTTGTGCTCAGGGTTCATACTGTCGTGTTCAGAGGTCATACCGTTGTGTTCAAGGGTCATACCGTCGTGCTCAAGGGTCATACCGTCGTGTTCAGAAGTCATATTGTTGTGCTCAGGGTTCATACTGTCGTGTTCAGAGGTCATACCGTTGTGTTCAAGGGTCATACCGTCGTGCTCAAGGGTCATACCGTCGTGCTCAAGGGTCATACCGTCGTGCTCAAGGGTCATACCGTCGTGCTCAAGGGTCATACCGTCGTGCTCAAGGGTCATACCGTCGTGCTCAAGATAGCATTTTCGTCGCTAAGGGTCATACTGTCGTGTTCAGAGGTCATACCGTTGTGTTCAAGGGTCATACCGTCGTGTTCAGAAGTCATATTGTTGTGCTCAGGGTTCATACTGTCGTGTTCAGAGGTCATACCGTTGTGTTCAAGGGTCATACCGTCGTGCTCAAGGGTCATACCGTCGTGCTCAAGGGTCATACCGTCGTGCTCAAGATAGCATTTTCGTCGCTAAGGGTCATACTGTCATACTCAAGGGTAGCCCCTTCGCGTTTAAGGGCCGTACTTGTCTTGCACAAGGGTAACGTACCGTCGTGTCTAGCGTCCGTACCGTTGTGGTCAAGCGTCGTAACGTTGTGGTCAAGCGTCGTACCGTCGTGGTCAAGCGTCGTAACGTTGTGGTCAAGCGTCGTACCGTCGTGGTCAAGTGTCGTACCGTCGTGGTCAAGCGTCGTACCGTTGTGGTCAAGCGTCGTACCGTCGTGGTCAGCGTCGTACCGTCATGGTCAAGCGTTGTACCATCATGGTCAAGCGTTGTACCATCATGGTCAAGCGTTGTACCATCATGGTCAAGCGTTGTACCATCATGGTCAAGCGTTGTACCGTCATGGTCAAGCGTTGTACCGTCATGGTCAAGCGTTGTACCGTCATGGTCAATCGTCGTACCATCGTGGTCAAGTGTCGTACCGTCGTGGTCAAGCGTCGTACCGTTGTGGTCTAGCGTCGTACCGTCATGGTCAAGCGTTGTACCGTCATGGTCAATCGTCGTACCATCGTGGTCAAGCGTCGTACCGTCATGGTCAAGCGTTGTACCGTCATGGTCAAGCGTTGTACCGTCATGGTCAATCGTCGTACCATCGTGGTCAAGCGTCGTACCGTCGTGGTCAGCGTCGTACCGTCATGGTCAAGCGTTGTACCGTCATGGTCAAGCGTTGTACCATCATGGTCAAGCGTTGTACCATCATGGTCAAGCGTTGTACCGTCATGGTCAAGCGTTGTACCGTCATGGTCAAGCGTTGTACCGTCATGGTCAAGCGTTGTACCATCATGGTCAAGCGTTGTACCGTCATGGTCAAGCGTTGTACCATCATGGTCAAGCGTTGTACCATCATGGTCAAGCGTTGTACCATCATGGTCAAGCGTTGTACCATCATGGTCAAGCGTTGTACCATCATGGTCAAGCGTTGTACCATCATGGTCAAGCGTTGTACCGTCATGGTCAATCGTCGTACCATCGTGGTCAAGCGTCGTACCGTTGTGGTCAAGCGTCGTAACGTTGTGGTCTAGCGTCGTACCGTCATGGTCAAGCGTTGTACCATCATGGTCAAGCGTTGTACCGTCATGGTCAATCGTCGTACCATCGTGGTCAAGCGTCGTACCGTCGTGGTCAAGCGTCCGTACCGTTGTGGTCAAGCGTCGTACCGTCATGGTCAATCGTCGTACCATCGTGGTCAAGCGTCCGTACCGTTGTGGTCAAGCGTCGTACCGTCATGGTCAAGCGTTGTACCGTCATGGTCAATCGTCGTACCATCGTGGTCAAGCGTCGTAACGTTGTGGTCAAGCGTCGTACCATCGTGCTCAAGCGTCGTAACGTTGTGGTCAAGCGTCGTACCGTCATGGTCAAGCGTTGTACCGTCATGGTCAAGCGTTGTACCGTCATGGTCAATCGTCGTACCATCGTGGTCAAGTGTCGTACCGTCGTGGTCAAGCGTCGTACCATCGTGGTCAAGCGTCGTACCATCGTGGTCAAGCGTCGTACCATCGTGGTCAAGTGTCGTACCGTCGTGGTCAAGCGTCCGTACCGTTGTGGTCTAGCGTCGTACCGTCATGGTCAAGCGTTGTACCGTCATGGTCAAGCGTTGTACCATCATGGTCAAGCGTTGTACCGTCATGGTCAATCGTCGTACCATCGTGCTCAAGCGTCGTAACGTTGTGGTCTAGCGTCGTACCGTTGTGGTCTAGCGTCGTACCGTCATGGTCAAGCGTTGTACCGTCATGGTCAAGCGTTGTACCGTCATGGTCAAGCGTTGTACCGTCATGGTCAATCGTCGTACCATCGTGGTCAAGCGTCGTACCGTCATGGTCAATCGTCGTACCATCGTGGTCAAGCGTCGTAACGTTGTGGTCTAGCGTCGTACCGTCATGGTCAATCGTCGTACCATCGTGGTCAAGCGTCGTACCATCGTGGTCAAGCGTCGTACCGTCATGGTCAAGCGTTGTACCATCATGGTCAAGCGTTGTACCGTCATGGTCAATCGTCGTACCATCGTGGTCAAGCGTCGTACCATCGTGGTCAAGCGTCGTAACGTTGTGGTCAAGCGTCGTACCGTTGTGGTCTAGCGTCGTACCGTCATGGTCAATCGTCGTACCATCGTGGTCAAGCGTCGTACCGTCATGGTCAAGCGTTATACCATCGTGGTCAAGCGTCGTACCGTCATGGTCAATCGTCGTACCATCGTGCTCAAGCGTCGTAACGTTGTGGTCAAGCGTCGTACCATCGTGGTCAAGCGTCGTACCGTCATGGTCAAGCGTCGTACCATCGTGGTCAAGCGTCGTACCGTCATGGTCAATCGTCGTACCATCGTGGTCAAGCGTCGTAACGTTGTGGTCAAGCGTCGTACCATCGTGGTCAAGCGTCGTACCGTCATGGTCAAGCGTTGTAACGTCGTGGTCGAGCATCGTACCGTCGTGGTCAAGCGTCGTACCGTCGTGGTCAAGCAAAGTACCATCGTGTCAAGCGTCGTATTGTCGTGGTCAAGCGTCGTACCGTTGTGGTCAAGCTTCGTACCGTCGTGGTCAAGCGTCGTACCGTCATGGTCAGTGTCGTACCGTCGTGGTCAAGTGTCGTATCGTCGGGGTCAAGCAACGTACCATCGTGTCACGCGTTGTATTGTCGCGGTCAAGCATCGTACCGTTATGGTCAAGTTGCGTACCGTCGCGGTCAAGCGTCGTACCGTCATGGTCAGCGTCGTAATGTCGTAGGTGAAGCGTCGTACCATCGTGGTCAAGCGTCGTACCGTTGTGGTCAAGCGTCGTACCGTTGTGGTCTAGCGTCGTACCGTTGTGGTCTAGCGTCGTACCGTCATGGTCAGCGTCGTAATGTCGTGGTCAAGCGTCGTACCGTTGTGGTCAAGCGTCGTAACGTTGTGGTCTAGCGTCGTACCGTCATGGTCAGCGTCTTACCGTCATGGTCAGTGTCGTACCGTTGTGGTCAAGCGTCGTACCGACGTGATCAAGCGTTGTACCATCGTGGTCAAGCGTTGTACCGTCATGGTCAAGCGTCGTGCCATCGTGGTCAGCGTCGTACCGTCATGGTCAGCGTCGTACCGTCGTGGTCAGCGTCGTATTGTCGTGGTCAAGCGTCGTACCAACTTGGTCAAGCGTTGTACCATCATGGTCAAGCGTTGTACCGTCATGGTCAAACGTCGTACCACCGTGGCCAACCGTCGTGACATCGTGGTTAACCGTCGTACCGTCGTGGCTAACCGTCGTACCATCGTGGTCAAGTGTCGTACCGTCGTGGTTAAGCGTCGTATCATCGTGATTAAGCGTCGTACCGTCTTATTCAAACATCATGCCATCGTGCTCAAACGTCGTACCGTCATGGTCAAGCGTCGCACCGTCGCGGTCAAGCGACGTACCGTTTCATTCAAGCGTCGCACCGTCGTACTTAAGGTAAGACCTCTGTGTTCAAAGGTCGCACCGTCGTGCTCAAGATAGCATTTTCGTCGCTAAGGGTCATACTGTCATACTCAAGGGTAGCCCCTTCGCGTTTAAGGGCCGTACTGTCTTGCTCAAGGGTAACGTACCGTCGTGTCCAAGGGTACGGCGCCATCGTGTTCTGTACGTGAAACTCTTTCACTTTATAGGCAAAGATTCAGTTTCCACGAGAGAGACTGCAAACAGCCCAGCAGATGGAGGGTTGCCTAAATACATTTGTACCCTTATAAATAGATAAATACCATACAACACATGTAAGACATCTTAAAGCTCATTTAGAACCAGAACTTATTCCAAATACTAAACAGAGAGAATAAACAGGTAACGAAAATTTGAAGTTCAATGTCTCCTCCTTACATATCCGTAATGTTCTGTAAACTCCGTCAACTCACAGCACATTACCGTAGGCTGTTGTACAGCACTCTGTGGTCTGGGGTGTGGAGGAGGGGTACTGTAACATGGTGGTAATCTTATATAACCTGTTTGCGGGACAGGGCCACCTACTCGCCCATGTTTTCTGCTGGTAATTACAAGATCCTGACCTATAATGACAAAACTGCCCCTCTATGAACTCTGTCCAACCATTCGGTCATAAATAATATGATCTACGACGATTATCCTGGTAGATTACAAGGGAGGGGACTTACTTGGAAATTATTGTCCTCAGAAAAAAGATGCGTACGGAGAGGTAGGGAGAAAAAAAGAAAAGACAGGAAAATATTACTGTTTAACCGCCACACACACACACACACACACACACACACACACACATCTTTTAGTCTCTGTTTCCCGTGTTTGCGAGGTAGCGCTGAGAACAGCCGAAGTGAGGCTTCATTCGCTTACATCCACTCTCTATCTGTAACTTGCAATGCACCCAAACCACAGCTTCCTATCTACATCCAGGTCCCATAGTCCTTTACATGATTATTCCCCAGCCGCTTCACGTTCCCTGGTTTAATCTATCGACGGCACATCGACCCCTGTATAACACACCGTTCCTATTCATTTTATCGCGTACATGTTCAGGACCCGATTGCTCAAATTCTTTTTCAATCCATTTTGTTCTCCCCTCCTTGTTTCTTCCACTTATGACACATATATCCTCTTTGTCAATCTTTCCTCACTCATTCTTTCCACGTATCCAACTCATTTCAAGCACCACCTCTTCAGCTCTCTCAACCACATACAGGAGGGTGAGGCGTGAAAGAAAGAGAGTGAATTGGAACGATATGGTATACTGTCGGTGGACTGAACCACGGCATGTGAAACGTCTGTGGTAAACCATGGAAAGGTCTGTGGAGCCTGGATGTGGATAGGGAGTTGTGGGTTCGGTGCATTACACATGGCAGTTAGAGACTGAGTGTAAACGAATGTAGCCTTTGTTGTCTGTTTCCCTGGCACTACCTCGCTGAAGCAGGGGGTAGAGATGCAGTTTCCCGTGGGATAGGGGAGCGTCAGAGATGGATAAATGCAAGCAAGTATGAATATGTGCATGTGTATATATGTATATGTATGTATATGTGCATGTGTATATATGTATATGTATGTATATGTGCGTGTATGGGCGTTCACATATATATATATATATAAATATATATACATATATATATATATATATATATATATATATATATATATATATATATATATATATATATATATATATATATATATATATATATATATACATATATATATATATATATATATATATATATATATATATATATATATATATATATATATATATATATATATATATATATGTGAATAAGAGCAAGGTTATTAGGTACAGTAGGGTTGAGGGTCAAGTCAATTGGGAGGTGAGTTTGAATGGAGAAAAACTGGAGGAAGTGAAGTGTTTTAGATATCTGGGAGTGGATCTGTCAGCGGATGGAACCATGGAAGCGGAAGTGGATCATAGGGTGGGGGAGGGGGCGAAAATTTTGGGAGCCTTGAAAAATGTGTGGAAGTCGAGAACATTATCTCGGAAAGCAAAAATGGGTATGTTTGAAGGAATAGTGGTTCCAACAATGCTGTATGGTTGCGAGGCGTGGGCTATGGATAGAGTTGTGCGCAGGAGGATGGATGTGCTGGAAATGAGATGTTTGAGGACAATGTGTGGTGTGAGGTGGTTTGATCGAGTAAGTAACGTAAGGGTAAGAGAGATGTGTGGAAATAAAAAGAGCGTGGTTGAGAGAGCAGAAGAGGGTGTTTTGAAATGGTTTGGGCACATGGAGAGAATGAGTGAGGAAAGATTGACCAAGAGGATATATGTGTCGGAGGTGGAGGGAACGAGGAGAAGAGGGAGACCAAATTGGAGGTGGAAAGATGGAGTGAAAAAGATTTTGTGTGATCGGGGCCTGAACATGCAGGAGGGTGAAAGGAGGGCAAGGAATAGAGTGAATTGGAGCGATGTGGTATACAGGGGTTGACGTGCTGTCAGTGGATTGAATCAAGGCATGTGAAGCGTCTGGGGCAAACCATGGAAAGCTGTGTAGGTATGTATATTTGCGTGTGTGGACGTGTGTATGTACATGTGTATGGGGGGGGGTTGGGCCATTTCTTTCGTCTGTTTCCTTGCGCTACCTCGCAAACGCGGGAGACAGCGACAAAGTATAAAAAAAAAAAAAATATATATATATATGTATATATATATATATATATATATATATATATATATATATATATATATATACGAATAAAGTGTATATGAACGCGCACCTTCATAGAACATATATATATATATATATATATATATATATATATATATATATATATATATATATATATATATATATATATATATATACGAATAAAGTGTATATGAACGCGCACCTTCATAGAACATATATATATGTATATATATATATATATATATATATATATATATATATATATATATATATATATATATATATATATATATATATTTATCTATTTTGCTTTGTCGCTGTCTCCCGCGTTAGCGAGATAGCGCAAAGATACAGACGAAAGAATTGCCCAACCCACCCACATACACATGTATATACATACACGTCCACACACGCAAATGTACATGCCTATACATCTCAATGCACACATATATATACACACACAGACATGTACATATATACACATGTACATAATTCATACTGTCTGCCTTTATCTATTCCCATCGCCACACCGCCACACATGGAATAACAGCCCCCTCCCCCCTCATGTGTGCGAGGTACCGCTAGGAAAAGACAACAAAGACCCCATTCGTTCACACTCAGTCTCTAGCTGTCATGTAATAATGCACCGAAACCACAGCTCCCTTTCCACATCCAGGCCCCACAGAAGTTTCCATGGTTTACCCCAGACGCTTCACATGCCCTGGTTCAATCCATTGACAGCACGTCGACCCCGGTATACCACATCGTTCCAATTCGCTCTATTCCTTGCACGCCTTTCACCCTCCTGCATGTTCACGCTCCGATCACTCAAAATCTTTTTCACTCCATCTTTCCACCTCCAATTTGGTCTCCCGCTTCTCCTCGTTCCCTCCACCTCTGACACATATATCCTCTTGGTCAATCTTTCCTCACTCATTCTCTCCATATGACCAAACCATTTCAAAACACCCTCTTCTGCACTCTCAACCACACTCTTTATTTCCACACATCTCTCTTACCCTTACATTACTTACTCGATCAAACCACCTCACACCACATATTGTCCTCAAACATCTCATTTCCAGCACATCCACCCTCCTGCGCACAACTCTATCCATAGCCCACGCCTCGCAACCATACAACATTGTTGGAACCACTATTCCTTCAAACATACCCAATTTTGCTTTCCGAGATAATGTTCTCGAATTCCAAACATTCTTCAAGGCTCCCAGAATTTTCGCCCCTTCCCTCACCCTATGATTCACTTTCGCTTCCATGGTTCCATCCGCTGCCAGATAAACTTACCTCCCAATTGACTTGACCCTCAACCCTACTGTACCTAATAACCTTGCTCTTATTCACATTTACTCTTAACTTTCTTCTTTCACACACTTTACCAAACTCAGTCACCAGCTCCTGCAGTTTCTCACATGAATCAGCCACCAGCGCTGTATCATCAGCGAACAACAACTGACTCACTTCCCAAGCTCTCTCATCCACAACAGACTGCATACTTGCCCCTCTTTCCAAAACTCTTGCATTCACCTCCCTAACAACCCCATCCATAAACATATATATATATATATATATATATATATATATATATATATATATATATATATATATATATATATATATATATATATATATATATATATATATATATATGAGAAATACCTAGAAAAGCAAACGGATCTGTATGTACCATTATTGGATCTGGAGAAGGCATAATATAGAGTTGATAGAGATGTTCTGTGGAAGGTATTAAGAATATATGTGTGGGAGGTAAGTTGTTAGGGAGGTAAATGCAAGAGTTTTGGAAAGAGGGGCAAGTATGCAGTCTGTTGTGGATGAGAGAGCTTGGGAAGTGAGTCAGTTGTTGTTCGCTGATGATACAGAGCTGGTGGCTGATTCGTGTGAGAAACTGCAGAAGCTGGTGACTGAGTTTGGTAAAGTGTGTGAAAGAGGAAAGCTGGGAGTAAATGTGAATGAGAGCAAGGTTATTAGGTACAGTTGGGTTGAGGGACAAGTCAAGTGGGAGGTAAGTTTGATTGGAAAAAAGCTGGAGGAAGTGAAGCGTTTTAGATATCTGGGAGTGGATTTGGCAGCGGATGGAACCATGGAAGCGGAAGTGAATCATAGGGTAGGGGAGGGGGCGAAAGTTCTGGGAGCGTTGAAAGATGTGTGGAAGTCGAGAACGTTATCTTGGAAAGCAAAAATGGGTATGTTTGAGGGAATAGTGGCTCCAACAATGTTATATGGTTGCGAGGTGTGGGCTATAGATAGAGTTTGGCGGAGGAGGGTGGATGTGCTGGAAATGAGATGTTTGAGGACAATATGTGGTGTGAGGTGGTTTGATCGAGTAAGTAATGAAAGGGTGAGAGAGATGTGTGGTAATAAAAAGAGTGTGGTTGAGAGTGCAGAAGAGGGTGATTTGAAATGGTTTGGTCATATGGAGAGAATGAGTGAGGAAAGATTGACAAATAGGATATAAGTGTCAGAGGTGGAGGGAACAAGGAAAAGTGGGAGACCAAATTAGAGGTGGAAAGATGGAGTGAAAAAGATTTTGAATGATCGGGGCCTGAACATGCAGGAGGGTGAAGCGTCTGGGGTATACCATGGAAAGTTTTGTGGGGCCTGTATGTGGAAAGGGAGCTGTGGTTTCGGAGCATTATACATGGCAGCTATTGACTGATGGTGAACGAATGAGGCCTTAGTTGTCTTTTCCTAGCGCTATTTCGCGCACATGCGGGGGGGTGGGGTGTCATTTCATGTGTGGCGGGGTCACGACGGGAATGAATAAGGGCAGACAGTATGAATTATGTACATGTGTATATATTGGAAAGGATCACAATTTTGCGCTTGATCAAGATATTCCTATGAGTCCATGGGGAAAATGAAACACGAAATGTTCCCAAGTGCACTTTCGTGTAATAATCACATCATCAGAGGAGACACAAGAGAGGAATATAACAGTCAGTTGATATACATCGAAGAGACGAAGCTAGGACGCCATTTGGTAAACATGTGATTGTCATAGGAATGTATATATATATATATATATATATATATATATATATATATATATATATATATATATATGTCTGTGTGTGTATATATATGTATACGTTGATATGTATAGGTATGTATATGTGCTGTGTGTGGACAGCACCCACACACATGTGTATCATATATCTATTATACATGTGTATGTGGGTGGGTTGGGCCATTTCTTTCGTCTGTTCCCTTGCGCTACCTCGCTAACGCGGGAGACAGCGACAAAGTATTATAAAAAAAATTATATATATATATATATATATATATATATATATATATATATATATATATATATATATATGTATGTGTGTTTGTGTGTGTGTGTGTGTGTGTGTGTGTGAGATTGGATATGCCGTTCTTCGTCTTTTTCTTGGCGCTACCTCGCTGACGCGAGAAGCGGCGATCAAGTATAATAGATATATGATAAATAAGTCCTAGCTTTAGCAAGATACCCATTTTATCGACCAACCCCTAGGGGTAAATGAAGAGCTGGGTTGACTGTGGACCGACTGCTGTAACCAGGATTCGAACGTATGCGCTGTACCCTGGGTTGCCCGTGAATGCTTCGACATGTCTTCGACTGCTGTGCAAGATCATGGGTCATTACCAAACATGCTACACATTCACAGATCAGCGATATTAATCGCATCGCTGCATCACCATAGCGGCTCTCCCCACAATGCCAAACATTCGTCACTAAAAAGCACTATTTCATCAGATGCCCCAACTGTACACAGTTGCACCATCTCCACTGCAGTTCACTCTCATTCATAAGAACCCACTCCGAGTACTGAAAATGCAGCAGCCATTCATACACTAATTCTCGAAACCCCTTACAAATCCCCTCACGACCAGAACAAACACCCAACACACAACGTCATAAAATGCTCACTCTCATTCTTCCCAAACAAACCCTATTGCGCCGCAGATCCCCAGCGACAAACTAAACATCCAGCAACTCAAAGCCAATAACGTCAGAACCAAACATTCAAGAATACTTAACCGACCCAGAGAACAGAACATCCGAGTAGCCTTCATTCAGGATACCAACTTCGTAGCTAAATCCTTCCTCCCACCTGCACATAACTGCACAACTGTAAGAGAAGACAAACAAGAAGGATAGGAAGGAGAACTCGCTTCCCCCAACAAACCATTCTCTTCTCCATCACTAATAATAACACAAATGTGACAAACACGTGACAAGACCTAAGAAATACAACCCATAAGAACAAAATTTGCCTGTAGTAACTACAACATAATCAACATCGTTCGTGGTCTAACAGTTAGCATTCCTGACCGTGACGCATTCACGCACCTCCCGGGGCCGGACTCGTGTAGACTCAGATCTATTGTTTTGGTGAAGAATTGAATGCCGAGCGTAATGACGCTCGATTACACTTGTAGGATCTTTGTTTAACTGTGGAGGTGTTGAGCGTTTGTGGTTGCTTGTCAATCAATTTTTGTTCTGAGTGCACTTAGCTGTGTGGTTTGCGGTGATGTCATATTTGCTTTTAAGAGTGTGGAAGATCAGACAAGTGAGATGTAGTCTAGGATTCTTTTTCTTGTATTGATATGGTGTCAGTTAGCTTTCGGAGGGCAGTTCAATCTATGTCTTGCTTCTTTGTAGATGTTTGTGGTGTGAGAAATGAATGTCACGTGCGTGTCACGTGTGATACCCTGAGTAGCTGGTGTTTCATGAGCCCTAGAGAACTATCGTCACAAGAACAACGTACTACCCTTGGATCCAACAAACCCCAATTGGGGAAAAATACTTCCAACTGCAGTTCACTGAAGACGAAAAGTTACATTGAACTTTAAGCATTACCTTATTAAGATAACAAAAGAAAATGGGAGTGGTTTGTGTAGAAAAAAGAAAGAAAAATTTATTTGAAAAAAGTTATTACTTTTATCAACATAATACAAAAATTCTTCATTATAAGGACTTAATATGCCAGGTGTCTGTTCTGTAGACCATCGGCTTCCTGCTGGCAGTCGGAGACCTTCCCTGGATCACCATGATTTGTTGGCCATCTATTATTCCAGGTTATATATCCCCCACACTCTTACTATATGTCCCCCACACTCTCACTATATATCCCCCACACTCTCACTATATATCCCCCACACTCACACTATATATCCCCCACACTCTCACTATATATCCCCCACACTCTCACTATATATCTCCCACACTCTCACTATATATCCCCCACACTCTCACTATATATCCCTAACACTCTCACTATATATCCCCGACACTCTCACTATATATCCCCCACACTCTCGCTATATATCCCACTCTCACTATCCATGGGTGTATCGGACACAGACACCATGAAACACAGAGACGGAGAAGGAGGACAATGTGACACACACGCCCTCGGGCCTGGATGTCCCAAGGATAGCGTTCCTGGGTGAAGTGGAACGATCAACTAGTTGAGGTGACAGGAGGGTGCAGATGGATTCGTGTCTGACCTGGGCTAGAACTGTACAACGACTGTAGACTTTTGTGAAGATACAGACATTTTGTTCTGGGTGAGATGGTGTTCCCCTTCTGTAATGATGTTAGTTGTTGCTTCTTTGGTGTTAGAGTGTAGTGATATACGTACGATGTTGTGTGCTTATGAGAGAACCTTCACACTGTGGTTTGCAGCGGATAATCGGAGGTCAGCAGGTCGGAAGTGACTGAAGAGGGCTGGAGAAAGAACTGCTCCTTAGGGAACTTCAGCGTAGAACTTGAGGGTACGATGGAACTTTTCGGTTATCAAAATTCCTCGTCTTGCTTTCGATGACCAGAATTTATGTTTGACACATGCTACGCAAACGATTTTTTGAGATAGATTATGGCAGAGATTAAAAGTAATATGTTAAACTCCTGGTTTGCTAATTTCATTTATTCATGTCTCTGTTCATTCTTAATACTAATCTGTCTTTATAATCTAAATATCTATCTTTTCACTCTCTCTCTCTCTCTCTCCCTCTCTCTCTCTCTCTCTCTCTCTCTCTCTCTCTCTCTATATATATATATATATATATATATATATATATATATATATATATTCATAAATCGTTAACAATGGTTGCAAGGGTTTGTGGGTCTTGCATGGGTGTCTACGTAGGTCAGTGATGGTGGCTTCCGCTATGCATGGTCTTGCGCTGCTACCATCATAGGTCTGAGGGAGGTTGGGAGTCGCCTCCCGCGCGGCACTAGGCCACTCTACTCCCTTGACAACATACCATCGACACGACTCACGAGGAACATCTACCGGAAGAAACCTATTTGCCAACCGCATCACTGGCCGTAGAGTCTGGCTATCGACCCTTAGCCACCATAACCATCCCACATCCTGGGACCAAACTGCAACATATCCACAAACAGAGACATTACAGAGCGAACTGAAAGAATTCCTGATTCCTTTTTACCATACAGTAATAACAGGCAACATCACGTGGTGCCCTCAGCTGACTGACAAGTACAATATTCAACGCAGGAGTTACAATGGCGGCATAAGAGCTGTACACTCCAGGAAACTACAAGCAACAACAGCAATTGAAAACCGTAAAAGTCATCCCATGATAGTCTGGAGAACGCTGCAATCCTCCTACGTTTATCTGAACGGTTTTCAACCTCATAGAATACAGCTATTCTCCCGCCACCCATTACTATCCAATAATGACTTAGTTTACCAAACAGTTACTACATATCTATGCCATACCATGTGAACAGTCAACAAGGTCTCTCCCATGTTCCTCAGACTAAACCATACCATTTTACCTCCTCGTGTGTCCCTGGTCTACCAGCAACCACAATTCCCTCACCCCAATCCTCCCACCCACACACACACACAATACCTAAAACTCCTGACATGAAAATTACAATCGCCCATAACCCTCCTGTGTTATCCAGGCCTGCAAACTGCTACTGCTTTGCTATACTACCAATAACAGTTCAGTATACGTTAATGAGCACCTATCGTCCGCACATTTCCCAACAGGCAGCGAACACCAAACTCCCCTCCTGTAATCAAGCAGTATTTGGTCAACACACTGATCAAGTCCGTAATTTTCCTGTCGAGTTTTAAGGAGGGGCTGCATTGTGGGGGCTTCTTCCAAGATGACGCAGTAAAAGGAAACTCGTCAGGTCAGCTTCAGGGAGGAGTCAAGCAACGGTTGCTTAGAAAGAAAAGAAAAGAAAAAGCCCTCAACAAAGCTTCCCTTCAGTTCAGAACAGCCAGTGCATAACCACTGGATAACGAAAAGATGAGGCAAAACCGCAATGAATTGAGAATTCTCCTGAATAAATACAATAAAAAATGTTTTCCATTTTTGTATCCGTTTCTTAGGTCGTCCATATCATGATCTTCCTCTATAATAACAATAATTATAACAATGATAGTAATAATGATAATAATAATAATAATAATAATAATAATAATAATAATAATAATAATAATAATAATAATAATAATAATAATAATAAAAATCATAATGATAATAATGATAATAATAATAATAATGATAATAGTAATGATAATAATAATGATAATAATAATAATAATAACAATACATGGGTGAATAGAATTAGTGGTGAGTGGGCGTTAGTGACCATGCACTAACTAATGAGTGTGCAGAGGAAAGACTGTTGGATGGGCATGTACTGATCGAAGCTGTAGGTGGAATATCTCATCTCTTCATTTTGGAAATGACATAGGTGGAAAGAAAATGGTAAAAGTGAGTGGCTTGGAACAGACGCTTGTGTATAGAAATTCGAAAAAAAACTGGATAAAGAATGGCATCAGTTTACAGCAAACTGAACCACAGAGGTGTCGAGGAATAGAAGGTATTTAGGGAAGCAATGCTTACATGTACAGGTGAAGTGTGTGGCACACAGATATTGAGATATAAGTGTTGAAGAAAGAATGGTGAGTGGTGCGATGAGGAAGATGAATTACTAGGGAATGAGAAAGAAGCAAAGTATGGGTTACCTACAGTGAAGGAGTGCGAGTGACTAGGAAATTTTCAAGAGAAAGCTGCAGGAGGTCAAGAGGAAAATGCAGTGGCTGAATATAAGGCTAATGAAAATGAGGTGGGAGAGCAACGGCAAACTTTAGGGAGAACAAGAAAATGTTTCGGAACGAAGAAAGAAGTGTGTGGAAACCAAGATAGCAAATGGAAGTATCAGTGAGGGAAATAGACGAGAAGGTGGTAACAGGAAAGGAAGAAGTGAAGAGAGGATGAAATAAGCATTTTGAAGGACATGTGAATCTGTTGGATGATTGACTTACAGGTAAAAGATGTTTTGAATGTAGACATATGCAGAACAATAGAATCCTGGAGAATGATTTCATAAAAAGAGAAGTGATGAAATCCTTGCAAGATGAAGTGTGGCGAAGCGGCTGGAATGAATGGGAATGTAGATGAATTTCTCAAGAAATGAGATGGATGTTGCTGATCAGCAAGCCAAAAGTTTCTGTATTATATATTTACAGTTCGAGGTGAGGTGCCTGAGGACTGGTGAAATGCCTGCATAATGCATTTACATAAAAGCATGTCTGACGAAACTTAGTACTATATTAGTATAGGTCTGCCGAGTACACCTGATAAATTGTGTGGAAGAGTAGTGACTGAAAGATTGATGGCAGAGAATCATATTGGGGAGGAGCAATACGGCTTTAAGGAGTGGACCTAATGTTCACTTTAAAAAATGTGATTGAGAAATACTAAGAGAAAGAGGCATTCATAGATCTGGAGAATGCGCATGTTAAGACTGATAGACATACCTTTTGGAAGGTGCGTCGAGTAAATGGAGCAGGAGGAAAGGTTCTAGACTCAATAAGGAATTTCATAGAGTGTGAAGTGTATGAACATGTAGGAAGGGAGGAGTGTGAGTGGTTTCAATCCAAGGTGGACCTACATCATGGCCGGGTGATTTCATTGTGGTCGTTTAATTTGTTTATGGATGTGTTGGCGAGGAAATGTGAATAAAGATAAGGTCGAGAAGCTTAGTATGGGTGGAGAGGAAGTGAAGCGTTTTGTATGCCTGGGAGTGGGCTAAGGTGAGGGGGCAAAGATCCTATGTGCAAGTGAAGAGTGTGTGCCTTGTATGAGGGCAAAGATGGTATCTTTGATGCTATAGTAGTCCCAACAATGCTGTATGAGTGAGAGTTGTGGGTCTGAAATACAAAAGACGGAAAAGGGTGGGTATGTTGGATGTAAGATATTTGAGGACTGATTGTGTAAGGATTGACTGTGTAAGGAATGATAGTGTGGGAGAGAGGTGTAGTAGAAAGCTGAGTATGACTGAGGAAGCTGGGAATGGTGTGCTGAAATGGTTTGAACATATGGAGAGGATGAGCGAAGAGAGGCTGATTAAAAGGATATACGAGTCAGATATGGAAGGAACAAGGAGAAGAGGGGAAACCGAGGAATTATATGAAGGGATTGGATGAGGCGCTCAGCTATTGTGGCCCAAACATGATGGAGGGTGAGAGGCGTGCATGAAATAATGGATCAGATGATGTGATACACAGGAGGCGACATGCTATCAACGGTATGGGCCAAGGCATTTTCATCAATCTATAGGGCTTGGCTGTGGATGGGTGGTTCTGGTTTTGGTGCATTATATATGAGATCTAACGAATGTCAACAAAAGAAGCCAGTCTTTGTCTGTTCCTGGAGTTTTCTCGAAGGGTAGGACGGAAAAAAATCAGTATCATCATTATCATTATCATCATTATCATACCGTTATCATTATCATTATTATTATTACTATCATAATTATTGTTATCATTATTATTATTATCATTATTGTTATTATCATTATCATTATCATCATCATTATTACTATTATTAGTACTATTACTGTTATTATTATTATGATTATCATTATTTTCATTATCATCATTATTATCATTATTATCATTATTATCTTTATAATCATTATTACCAATATCATAAAAATATCATTATGTTGTTTTGCTGTTATTTTCATGATTATAATTATTTCTAGGTGTTTATTTTCAAAAGTACTTTTCAGTATGTCTCTCTCTCTCTCTCTCTCTCTCTCTCTCTCTCTCTCTCTCTCTGGCTTATAGAGTATAAAAGGTAGCCAACAGTGACGGGTGACGTCAGGGGCCCTCTTAACCCACTGCAGGAAGGAGCTACAGACGCATTCATCTCTCGTGAGTGAGGGAAGGTGGCAAGTGTCAAGGATACAGGCGAGCATGGAGTCTAACAGGAAATAAGGACATGAGTAAATCATGTTATTTTTTTTATAATGAAATACGATTATGTACATAATTATGTACGTTCCGGGGCTGTCAAGACTGGGGAACCAGTCACACCCTCTGACACCACACAGAGGGGGCTGCTGCCACAGTCACCCCCCCTCACCCCTCCACACAAGCTGTTGTTAGACGTACCAGATCCAACGCGTCAGACGTAAATAATAGCAGCATGATAGTGACAATAATAAAAGCCTGAGCTAGCTTGGTGTTGTTACTGGCATATCATCATTATGCAGGAAGTAGCAGTGTTCCTGACCCCCCCCTACCCCCCCCCCCCCCCTTTCTCCAGAACTGATTGCTTCCTGGTCAAGTATCTGCCGTGAGGACACACATAGCATTAGGCGTCATTCATACGTCACATCCGCTGCTGCTGCTGCAGGTTGGTTGGTTCCTATCCCGCCCGCCAGGGGGCTACCCTACCGTCCGTACATAAGGCTATTACTAACAGGTGTACGTGATATGTTCTCTACCCTCACTGTCACGTGTACGTGATGTGTTCCCCGCCATCAGTACGTGATGTGTTGTCCGCCAGCACTAACAGACGTACGTGATGTACTCCACACCTTCACCAACAGGTGTACGTGATGTGTTCTCCGTCATTACTGACTTATGTACGTGAAGTTTACGTTTTTTTTTTTTTTTTTTGCTTTCTCGCTGTCTCCCGCGTTTGCGAGGTAGCGCAAGGAAACAGACGAAAGAAATGGCCCAACCCACCCCCATACGCATGTATATACATACGTCCACACACGCAAATATACATACCTACACAGCTTTCCATGGTTTACCCCAGACGCTTCACATGCCCTGATTCAACCCACTGACAGCACGTCAACCCCGGTATACCACATTGATCCAAATCACTCTATTCCTTGCCCTCCTTTCACCCTCCTGCATGTTCAGGCCCCGATCACACAAAATCTTTTTCACTCCATCTTTCCACCTCCAATTTGGTCTCCCACTTCTCCTCGTTCCCTCCACCTCCAACACATATATCCTCTTGGTCAATCTTTCCTCACTCATTCTCTCCATGTGCCCAAACCATTTCAAAACACCCTCTTCTGCTCTCTCAACCACGCTCTTTTTATTTCCACACTTCTCTTTTACCCTTACGTTACTTACTCGATCAAACCACCTCACACCACACATTGTCCTCAAACATCTCATTTCCAGCACATCCATCCTCCTGCGCAAAACTCTATCCATAGCCCACGCCTCGCAACCATACAACATTGTTGGAACCACTATTCCTTCAAACATACCCATTTTTGCTTTCCGAGATAATGTTCTCGACTTCCACACATTCTTCAAGGCTCCCAGAATTTTCGCCCCCTCCCCCACCCTATGATTCACTTCCGCTTCCATGGTTCCATCCGCTGCCAGATCCACTCCAAGATATCTGAAACACTTTACTTCATCCAGTTTTTCTCCATTCAAACTTACCTCCCAATTGACTTGACCCTCAACCCTACTGTACCTAATTACCTTGCTCTTATTCACATTTACTCTTAACTTTCTTCTTTCACACACTTTACCAAACTCAGTCACCAGCTTCTGCAGTTCCTCACATGAATCAGCCACCAGCGTTGTATCATCAGCGAACAACAACTGACTCACTTCCCAAGCTCTCTCATCCCCAACAGACTTCATACTTGCCCCTCTTTCCAAAACTCTTGCATTCACCTCCCTAACAACCCCATCCTCAATAACAGTTGTACGTGATGTGATCTCTACCATCACTGATGGGTGTACCTGAATTGTTCTCTACCCTCAATGACAGCTGTATATGATGTGTTTTCCACCGTCAATAACAGGTATAGGAGATGTGTTCTCCACCGCTAATAACAGGTATAGGAGATGTGTTCTCCACCCTCAATGACAGGTACAGAAGATGTGTTCTCCGCCTTCAATAACAGGTACAGGGAATGTGTTCTCTACCCTTAATAACAAGTACAGATGTGTTCTCCATCTTCAATAACAAGTGTACGTGACGTACATCCATCATCATTAGAACCACAACAACCACTACCACTATCCTCACTAATACCACCACAACCACCACTACCACTATCCTCACTAATAGCACCACAACCACCACCACCACTATCCTCACTAATACCACCACAACCACCACTACCATCATCATCAACACCAAGGCTACACCCATTACCACCATTATCACTAGCAATAGCGCTACAACGATTACCACCACCATCACCAGCGTCAGCACTGACACCATCATTACCTAAGCCGATACAACAACCACTGACAACATTATTAACAACACTGACAATATTCTCTATTTCCCATCACCACTAACACCAACGCTGCCACCACTGCCATCATCATCGCCAACACTACTACCACTGCCACCATCACCACCACCAACACTACAACAGCCAGTATCACCATCATCACCACCACCAACACCTACTACCACTACCATCGCTACCTTCACTACCAGATCCTCCCTTCCCCCTCCCTTTCCTTAGCCTCATTATCACTAGCACCACTACTATCACCACCACTCCACTACCATCACCACCACCACTCCGCTATCACCACCACCACCACTACCACAATCATCACCATTCTGGCAACCACCATTGCTTTTTGCCCTGAGGTCGGGCGGGCCGACTGTGTGACAACAGCCCCTGCCACACGGGTCGCTGAGGAATGTAACCAACCACTACCACCATCACCACTTGTACCACTACCACCATCACCACTTGTACCACTACCACCATCACCACTTGTACCAACCACTACCACCATCACCCCTTATACCACTACCACCATCACCACTTGTACCAGCCACTACCACCATCACCACTTGTACCAACCACTACCACTATCACCACTTGTACCACTACCACCATCACCACTTGTACCAACCACTACCACCATCACCACTTGTACCACTACCACCATCACCACTTGTACCAACCACTACCACCATCACCACTTGTACCACTACCACCATCACCACTTGTACCACTACCACCATCACCACTTGTACCACTACCACCATCACCATTTGTACCACTACCACCATCACCACTTGTACCACTACCACCATCACCACTTGTACCAACCACTACCACCATCACCACTTGTACCACTACCACCATCACCACTTGTACCAACCACTACCACCATCACCACTTGTACCACTACCACCATCACCACTTGTACCAACCACTACCACCATCACCACTTGTACCACTACCACCATCACCACTTGTACCACTACCACCATCACCACTTGTACCACTACCACCATCACCACTTGTACCACTACCAGTATTGCTTGTACCACTACCACCATCACTTGTACTATCACCGCTAGTTCTTGTACCACTACAACCGACACTTGTACCACTACCGCCATTGCTTGTAACACTAAAATCATTTGCACCGCTATATCTATCTAACCAATATAACTATTATCTGTACCGCTATCACCATCACTTGCAGCGATACAAACCATCGCTTGAATCAATACAACCATTGCATGTACCACTAAAGCCATCAGTTATACCACTAAAACCAGCATTTCTATAATGACCATCATCACTTGTACCAGTATGACCATTGCTTGTACCATTACGACCAATGTTCGTACTACCACCACAATCGCTTGTACCTCTAATACTATCGCTTGTACCCTTCGGGTCATCGCTTTCATTACGACCATCATCGCTTGTGCCACTACTACCATCGTTTGTACAGTTCTACCATCACTTGTACCAGTACTACCATCGCTATAGTACCAATACCTCCATTGCCATATGTACCACTACCTCTACTGCCTCTTGTAGCAGTGCCACCATCACTGCTTGTGCCACTAGCGCCACTGATCACAAAGCCATGTCCGCCTCAACCCTCCCCCCCTACACACACACACACAGCCCAGCATACTTTAAGTCCGTTCTGTCACTATTACCTGTCTGTTCGTTGGTTCGTGTCGACCCAACGTTGAGCACCAGCGCCACACAGTCGTGAAGGCTGGTCGTATGACCCTGCCCCTCACCCTCGCTCCTGACACCAGAGGATGAACCAGCGCCTCACCGTCACCTATATCACTGGCCATCCCATCCCCCTCTCCCGATATCCTATGTTGTAGTAGCAGTGAATAATCCCGGATGGGTAAACATTTCACTTGTGTACTGTCAGCCATCACTTAGTAAAGGTATGGATGATTAATCAGGTGTACCTGACAGGTGAGACTGGCCAGGTGGGCGCGCTCACCTGTGCCCCCAGCCACCAGGGGCGTTGTACAGACACCACAGTTTGTGCCTCCACTACTGATCATTTTTATCCTCTTTTCGGAAATATTGAGGATGAGAATCTCTTCTCCTGTGGGTGGTGTTGCTGGTGACCACCGTCCCAGGACACATTCCGACGTGAGAGGACCAATCTATCCTAGATGGTTGTGGTATGTATCTCTGATATGTGTGTTGGACGTAGACCACGTATAATCGTGAGGTACATACGTAGTGTTAGCGTAGGTGGCCTTGCGATGATCCTTACCACCTGAAGAAGGTGATTAAGATACTTTGGTTGGTAGATGTACTTAGCTTGACGTTGAAGGCTTTAATGATGCAAGTAATTAATGGTGCTTATGGGCCAGACAACCAACCAACCAACTATAGCAGGAAGCCACACACTAACAGGTGGATTATGTTCTTCTGTTGTCATTCTGACATTATGAAAATCGACTCATAATGCCACAGTCTAGTGTGTGTGTGTCCGAGACAAACAGTATTCCATAGAGAGTCAATCATATCCTGGTATTCGATCCGAAGCTCACAGGTTTATATAAAGTATTGAGTAATGTGTAAAGTTTATGTTTCCTGGAGACGAGTCAGTTAGACACACTCCTCAGTGGCCGTCGCCTTCGACAGTGTCATGAAGGCTTCCCATGTAGGAGGGCCAGCCAATCAGCACCTCAGGTGAGGTAAACACATCATTGTTTTGTGTTTACGTTTCGTTGACGATGGCAGGATCCATCTGGCAAACTTGTTCCCTCCGCATGCTTGATCAACAGACCGTCACCTGAATGATTTTGCTTCATTAACAACGGCGTCATCAACACTTCATTAACAACGACGTCATCAACACTTCATTAACAACGACGTCATCAACACTTCATTAACAACGACGTCATCAACACTATATTAACAACGACGTCATCAACACTTCATTAACAACGAACGTCATCATCAATTCATTAACAACGACGTCATCATTATTTCTTTAACAACAGCGTCATCAACACTTCATTAACAACAACATCATCAACGCTCCATTAACAACGATATCATCAACACTTCATTAACAACGACGTCATCAACACTTCACTAACAACGAACGTCATCAACACTTCATTAACAACGACGTCATCAGCACTTCACTAACAACGAACGTCATCAACACTTCATTAGCAACGACGTCATCAACACTTCATTAGCAACTAACGTCATCAACACTTCATCAACAATGACGTCATCAACGCTTCATTAACAACGACGTCGTCAACACTTCGTTAAAAAAGACGTCATCAACACTTCATTAGCAACAACGTCATCAACGCTTCATTAACAACGACGTCATCAACACTTCATTAACAACGACGTCATCAACACTTCATTAACAACGACGTCATCAACGCTTCATTAACAACGACGTCATCAACACTTCATTAACAACGACGTCATCAACACTTCATTAACAACGACGTCATCAACACTTCATTAGCAACAACGTCATCAACGCTTCATTAACAACGACGTCATCAACACTTCATTAGCAACGACGTCATCAACACTTCATTAGCAACGACGTCGTCGACACTTCATTAACAACGACGTCATCAACACTTCATTAACAACGACGTCATCAACACTTCATTAACAACGACGTCATCAACACTTCATTAGCAACGACGTCATCAACACTTCATTAGCAACGACGTCGTCGACAATTCATTAACAACGACGTCATCAACACTTCATTAACAACGACGTCATCAACACTTCATTAGCAACGACGTCATCAACGCTTCATTAACAACAACGTCGTCGACACTTCATTAACAACGACGTCATCAACACTTCATTAGCAACGACGTCATCAACACTTCATTAACAACGACGTCATCAACACTTCATTAACAACGACGCCATCAACGCTTTATTAACAACGACGTCATCAGCACTTCATTAGCAACGACGTCATCAACACTTCATTAGCAACGACGTCATCAACACTTCATTAACAACGACGTCATCAACACTTCATTAACAACGACGTCATCAACGCTTCATTAACAACGACGTCATCAACACTTCATTAACAACGACGTCATCAACGCTTCATTAACAACGACGTCATCAACACTTCATTAACAACGACGCCATCAACGCTTTATTAACAGCGACGTCATCAGCACTTCATTAGCAACGACGTCATCAACGCTTCATTAACAACTAAAGTCATCAACACTTCTTAACAACGACGTCATCAACGCTTCATTAACAACAACGTCGTCGACACTTCATTAACAACGACGTCATCAACACTTCATTAGCAACGACGTCATCAACACTTCATTAACAACTAACGTCATCAACACTTCATTAACAACAACGTCATCAACACTTTATTAACAACTAACGTCATCATCACTTCATTAACAACGACGTCATCAGCACTTCATTAACAATGACGTCATCTAGACCACTAACAACGAACGTCATCATTGCTTCATTAACAACAGCGTCATCAACACTTCACTAACCACGACGTCATCAAACTTTATTAACAACGACATCGTCAACACTTCATTAACAACAACGTCATCAACACTTCATTGACAACGATCAACCATTAGAGAGAGAGAGAGAGAAAGAGAGAGAGAGAGAGTACGTATCTATCTGTACCAACGACGAGAAGTTGCCCAGCTCGAGGCTGCGTTAGTCCGTACCGCTGAACGCAGAGAGAGAGAGAGAGAGAGAGAGAGAGAGAGAGACTTTCTATATTCACTTTCAAATGACATCTACATGTTAGATGTAATTCCACCCACAGAAATAAATCATTGTATTGTAATCAGGGGTCCTCATTTATTTCTTGAACGTGAAAAATGAGGTAAGAGATTCTTAAATCCAAAGGTTCCTTCAGTCATTATATCTGCTTTCTACTGCATGCAAGATTTCTCGTCACACTGGTAACCTTAAATTTGTAAAACGATCAGGAAACGAATTGCAACATCCTCTGTCCTCACTAGTTCCAGAAATTCGCTTGTTTGGTCTGTGAGCATCATATATGTTCAACTCATTGCTGTACATTCGTCTATTATCAAACTACCTTATTATTCAGTCTACCAATATCTCCTTTCTCTAGTGAGTTAGGTGTATCGAATCGAAAAGTGTGTCCGGTAGCGAAGCCAGAGCAGGAGTAGCAGAACACGAAGAAACAGCAAAGTTGTCTTAGTCTCCCAGCGGAGATCCATGGTAACGACCATTGTTGTTGGCGTACGAAATTAAGGAACTTATGTCTGTACCAAAAGATCAACAATACATGAAGAGAAACACCGGTCATTAAGGTAACCTCATGTTACAGGACTGACTGAGCAACACTTAATGCAAATATATAGAGACAAGTCACTTTATATATATATATATATGTATATTTTTTTTCTTTTTTTTTTTGCTTTGTCGCTGTCTCCCGCGTTTGCGAGGTAGCGCAAGGAAACAGACGAAAGAAATGGCCCAACCCACCCCATACACATGTATATACATACGTCCACACACGCAAATATACATACCTACACAGCTTTCCATGGATTACCCCAGACGCTTCACATGCCTTGATTCAATCCACTGACAGCACGTCAATCCCGGTATACCACATCGCTCCAATTCACTCTATTCCTTGCCCTCCTTTCACCCTTCTGCATGTTCAGGCCCCGATCACACAAAATCTTTTTCACTCCATCTTTCCACCTCCAATTTGGTCTCCCTCTTCTCCTCGTTCCCTCCACCTCCGACACATATATTCTCTTGGTCAATCTTTCCTCACTCATTCTCTCCATGTGCCCGAACCATTTCAAAACACCCTCTTCTGCTCTCTCAACCACGCTCTTTTTATTTCCACACATCTCTCTTACCCTTACGTTACTTACTCGATCAAACTACCTCACACCACATATTGTCCTCAAACATCTCATTTCCAGCACATCCATCCTCCTGCGCACAACTCTATTCATAGCCCACGTCTTGCAACCATACAACATTGTTGGAACCACTATTCCTTCAAACATACCCATTTTTGCTTTCCGAGATAATGTTCTCGACTTCCACACATTCTTCAAGGCTCCCAGAATTTTCGCCCCCTCCCCCACCCTATGATCCACTTCCGCTTCCATGGTTCCATCCGCTGCCAGGTCCACTCCCAGATATCTAAAACACTTCACTTCCTCCAGTTTTTCTCCATTCAAACTCACCTCCCAATTGACTTGACCCTCGACCCTACTGTACCTAATAACCTTGCTCTTATTCACATTTACTCTTAACTTTCTTCTTTCACACACTTTACCAAACTCAGTCACCAGCTTCTGCAGTTTCTCACATGAATCAGCCACCAGCGCTGTATCATCAGCGAACAACAACTGACTCACTTCCCAAGCTCTCTCATCCCCAACAGACTTCATACTTGCCCCTCTTTCCAAAACTCTTGCATTCACCTCCCTAACAACCCCATCCATAAACAAATTAAACAACCATGGAGACATCACACACCCCTGCCGCAAACCTACATTCACTGAGAACCAATCACTTTCCTCTCTTCCTACACGTACACATGCCTTACATCCTCGATAAAAACTTTTCACTGCTTCTAACAACTTGCCTCCCACACCATATATTCTTAATACCTTCCACAGAGCATCTCTATCAACTCTATCATATGCCTTCTCCAGATCCATAAATGCTACATACAAATCCATTTGCTTTTCTAAGTATTTCTCACATACATTCTTCAAAGCAAACACCTGATCCACACATCCTCTACCACTTCTGAAACCACACTGCTCTTCCACAATCTGATGCTCTGTACATGCCTTCACCCTCTCAATCAATATCCTCCCATATAATTTACCAGGAATACTCAACACACTTATACCTCTGGTTGGTAAGGTTATTTAATGTATGTATGACTCATGGTGAGGTGCCTGAGGATTGGCGGAATGCGTGCATAGTGCCATTGTACAAAGGCAAAGGGGATAAGAGTGAGTGCTCAAATTACAGCTGGTGGCTGATTCATGTGAGAAACTGCAGAAGCTGGTGACTGAGTTTGGTAAAGTGTGTGAAAGAAGAAAGTTAAGAGTAAATGTGAATAAGAGCAAGGTTATTAGGTACAGTAGGGTTGAGGGTCAATTCAATTGGGAGGTAAGTTTGAATGGAGAAAAACTGGAGGAAGTGAAGTGTTTTAGATATCTGGGAGTGGATCTGGCAGCGGATGGAACCATGGAAGCGGAAGTGGATCATAGGGTGGGGGAGGGGGCGAAAATTCTGGGAGCCTTGAAGAATGTGTGGAAGTCGAGAACATTATCTCGGAAAGCAAAAATGGGTATGTTTGAAGGAATGGTGGTTCCAACAATGTTGTATGGTTGCGAGGCGTGGACTATGGATAGAGTTGTGCGCAGGAGGATGGATGTGCTGGAAATGAGATGTTTGAGGACAATGTGTGGTGTGAGGTGGTTTGATCGAGTAAGTAACGCAAGGGTAAGAGAGATGTGTGGAAATAAAAAGAGCGTGGTTGAGAGAGCAGAAGAGGGTGTTTTGAAATGGTTTGGTCACATGGAGAGAATGAGTGAGGAAAGATTGACCAAGAGGATATATGTGTCGGAGGTGGAGGGAACGAGGAGAAGAGGGAGACCAAATTGGAGGTGGAAAGATGGAGTGAAAAAGATTTTGTGTGATCGGGGCCTGAACATGCAGGAGGGTGAAAGGAGGGCAAAGAATAGAGTGAATTGGAGCGATGTGGTATACCGGGGTTGACGTGCTGTCAGTGGATTGAATCAAGGCAAGTGTATGGGGGTGGGTTGGGCCATTTCTTTCGTCTGTTTCCTTGCGCTACCTCGCAAACGCGGGAGACAGCGACAAAAAAAAAAAAATATATATATGCAGACTCAAGATGAGTATATAAACACTGGACATACATACAGTCGCAGGTCATACATATACAAACGCACGTCACACAGATAAACAAAGTTTACATCAACGAACCTTGATAACATATACAAGATCAAATCGCATACAAAAAAAAATTTCATATACAACCGCAAGTAACATACATGCCCCCGGGGCATAGAGACAAAACCAGGTTAGATAGCCACACATATCGTGATCTGTGACCACTCGTGAACGCTTCCCATGTTGACACAGATGACAAAAGATAGCAACAATAGTAGCAGGAAACACCAGTGGAGTGTCGCCTTTACGACAGCGGCGGACACCTCTTCCATTTACAATATATCTACACTGCAATCTCGTGCTACCGTTGCGTGCATGTAAGCACGGCCGATGTAAAAACTGACGCCTGGAAACCACAGACTGGGAGCGA
The DNA here is from genome assembly GCF_036320965.1 of Panulirus ornatus. Lineage (NCBI taxonomy): Eukaryota > Metazoa > Arthropoda > Malacostraca > Decapoda > Palinuridae > Panulirus > Panulirus ornatus. The sequence continues at coordinate 27,776,935 of NC_092229.1, read as the reverse complement.
GCTTCGCGACACGCTGGACACACGCTTCTCTTACAACTTTATGCATAATAGTTACAATCATGTGCTTTGCTCGGCATGTCAGGGGTCGAGATACACAGCACTCCCAACACTTTTGCATGAAACTACAAAACAGCATACTTGCTAGTTGTACCTATATATATATATATATATATATATATATATATATATATATATATATATATATATATATATATATATATATATATATGTATACTTCCCACGTATTCCCTGCGTGTCGTAGAAGGCGACTAAAAGGGGGAGGAGCGGGGGGATGGAAATCCTCCCCTCTCGTTTTTAACTTTCCAAGTCAAGGAACAGAGAAGTGGGCCAAGTGAGGGTATTCCCTCAAAGGCTCAGTCCTCTCTTCTTAGCGCTACCTCGCTAATGCGGGAAATGGCGAATAGTATGATATATATATATATATATATATATATATATATATATATATATATATATATATATATATATATATATATATATATATATTCCTATGAGTCCACGGGGAAAATGAAACACGAAAAGTTCCCAAGTGCACTTTCGTGTAATAATCACATCATCAGGGGAGACACAAGAGAGAAATATAACAGTCAGTTGATATACATCGAAGAGACGAGGCTAGGACGCCATTTGGTAAACTGACTGTTATATTTCTCTCTTGTGTCTCCCCTGATGATGTGATTATTACACGAAAGTGCACTTGGTAACTTTTCGTGTTTCATTTTCCCCGTGGACTCATAGGAATATCTTGATCACGCGCCAAATTGTGATCCTTTCCAATATATGTATATATATTAATTATTTATTTTGCTTTCTCGCTGTCTCCCGCGTTAGCGAGGTAGCGCAAGGTAACAGACGAAAGAATGACCCAAACCACCCACATACACATGTATATACATACACGTCCACACCCTCAAATATACATACCTATCCATCTCAATGTATACATATATATACCCACACAGACATATACATATATACCCATGTACACAATTGATACTGTCTGCCTTTATTCATTCCCATCGCCACCCCGCCACACATGGAATAACAACACCCTCCCCCCCTCATGTGTGCGAGGTAGCGCTATCAAAAGACAACAGAGGCCCCATTCGTTCACACTCAGTCTCTAGCTGTCATGTAATAATGCACTGAAACTACAGCTCCCTTTCCACATCCAGGCCCCACAGAACTTTCCATGGCTTACCCCAGACGCTTTACATTCCCTGGTTCAATCCATTGAGAGCACGTCAACCCCGGTATACCACATCGTTCCAATTCACTCTATTCCTTGCACGACTTTCACCCTCCTACATGTTCAGCCCCGATCACTCAAAATCTTTTTCACTCCATCTTTCCACCTCCAATTTCGTCTCCCACTTCTCGTTCCCTTCACCTCTGACACATATATCCTCTCTGTCAATCTTTCCTCACTCATTCTCTCCATGTGACCAAACCATTTCAAAACACCCTCTTCTGCTCTCTCAATCACACTCTTTTTGTTTCCACACATCTCTCTTACCCGTGCACTACTTACTCGATCAAACCACCTCACACCACATATTATCCTCAAACATCTCATTTCCAGCACATCCTCCCCCTTGCGCACAAATCTATTCATAGCCTACGACTCGCAACCATACAACATTGTTGGAACCACTATTCCTTCAAACATACCCATTTTTGCTTTCCGAGATAACGTTCTCGAATTCCACACATTCTTCAAGGCTCCCAAAATTTTCGCCCCCTCCCCCACCCTATGATTCACTTCCGCTTCCATGGTTCCATCCGCTGCCAAATCCACTCCAAGATATCTAAAAGACTTCACTTCCTCCAGTTTTTCTCCATTCAAACTTACCTCCCAATTGACTTGACCCTCAACCCTACTGAACCTAATAAACTTACTCTTATTCACATTTACTCTCAACTTTCTTCTTTCACACACTTTACCAAACTCAGTCACCAGCTTCTGCAGTTTCTCACATGAATCAGCCACCGGCGCTGTATTATCATTGAACAACAATTGACTCACTTCCCAAGCTCTCTCATCCACAACAGACTGCATACTTGCCCCTCTTTCCAAAACTCTTGCATTCACCTCCCTAACAACCCCATCCATAAACAAATTAAACAACCATGGAGACATCACACACCCCTGCCGCAAACCTACATTCACTGAGAACCAATCACTTCCCTCTCCTCCTACACGTACACATGCCTTACATCCTTGATAAAAACTTTTCACTGCTTCTGACAACTTGCATCCCACTCCATATATCCTTAATACCTTCCACAGAGCATCTCTATCAACTCTATCATATGCCTTCTCCAGATACATAAATGCTACATACAAATTCATTTGCTTTTCTAAGTATTTCTCACATACATTCTTCAAAGCAAACAGCTGATCCACACATCCTCTACCACTTCTGAAACCACACTGCTCTTCCCCAATCTGATGCTCTGTACATGCCTTCACCCACTCAATCAATACCCTCCCATAAAATTTCCCAGGAATACTCAACAAACTTATACCTCTGTAATTTGAGCACTCACTCTTATCCCCTTTGCCTTTGTACAATGGCACTATGTAAACATTCCACCAATCCTCAGGCACCTCACCATGAATCATACATACATTGAATAACCTTACCAGCCAGTCAACAATACAGTCACCCCCTTTTTTCAATAGATTCCACTGCAATACCATCCAAACCCACTGCCTTGCCGGCTTTCATCTTCCGCAATCCTTTTACTAACTCTTCTCTGTTTTCAAAATCATTTTCCCTAACCTTATCACTTTGCACACCACCTCGACCAAAACACCCTATATCTGCCTCTCTATCATCAAACACATTCAACAAACCTTCAAAATACTCACTCCATCTCCTTCTCACATCACCACTACTTGTTATCACCTCCCCATTAGCCCCCTTCACTGAAGTTTCCATTTGTTCCCTTGTCTTATGTACTTTATTTACCTCCTTCCAAAACATCTTTTTATTCTCCCTAAAATTCAAGGATCCTCTCTCACCCCAACCCTCATTTGCCCTCTTTTTCACCTCTTGCACCTTTCTCTTGACCTCCTGTCTCTTTCTTTTATACCTCTCTCACTCATGTGCATTATTTCCCTGCAAAAATTGCCAAATGTCTCTCTCTTCTCTTTCACTAATAATCTTACTTCTTCGTCCCACACTCACTACCCTTTCTAATCTGCCCACCTCCCACGCTTCTCATGCCACAAGCATCTTTTGCGGAAGCCATCACTGCTTCTCTAAATACATCCCATTCCTCCCCCACTCCCCTTACCTCCTTTGTTCTCACCTTTTTCCATTTTGTACTCAGTCTCTCCTGGTACTTCCTTACACAAGTCTCCTTCCCAAGCTCACTTACTCTCACTGCTCTCTTCACCCCAACATTCTCTCCTCTTTTCTGAAAACCTCTACAAATCTTCACCTTCGCCTCCACAAGATAATGATCAAACATTCCTCAAGTTGCACCTCTCAGCACGTTAACATCTAAAAGTCTCTCTTTCGCGCGCCTATCAATTAACACGAAATCCAATAACGCTCTCTGGCCATCTCTCCTACTTACATACGTATACTTATGTATATCTCTCTTTTTAAACCAGGTATTCCCAATCACCAGTCCTTTTTCAGCAAATAAATCTACAAGTTCTTCACCATTTCCATTTACAACACTGAACACCCCATGTATACCAATTATTCCCTCAACTGCCACATTATTCACCTTTGCATTCGAATCACACATCACTATAACCCGGATTCGTTCATCAAAACTACTAACACACTCACTCAGCTGCTTCCAAAACACTTACCTCTCATGATCTTTCTTCTCATGCCCAGGTGCATATGCACCAATAATCACCCATATCTCTCCATCCACTTTCAGTTTTACCCATATCAATCTAGAGTTTACTCTCTTACACTGTATCACATACTCCCACCACTCCTGTTTCAGGAGTAGTGGTACTCCTTCCCTTGCTCTCGTCCTCTCACTAATCACTGTCTTTACTCCCAAGACATTCCCAAACCACTCTTCCCCTTTACCCTTGAGCTTCGTTTCACTCAGAGCCAAAACATCCAGGTTCCTTTCCTCAAACAAACTACCTATCTCTCCTTTTTTCTCATCTTGGTTACATCCACACACATTTAAACACTCCAATCTGAGCCTTCGAGGAGGATGAGCACTCCCCGCGTGACTCCTTCTGTTATATATATATATATATATATATATATATATATATATATATATATATATATATATATATATATATATATATATATATATATATATATATATATATATATGTATATTCAGGTCACATATAGACCCAAGATGAATATATAAACACTATACATATATAAACCCACGTCAAATAGATAAACAAAGGTTACATCAACGAACCCTGCTACAAGACCAGATCTTATACAAAAAAAAAAATTTCGTGTATAACCGCAGGTCACATACATGATTGTATGTTGCCATTTTTAGATTGCATGATCCATAAGGTTGGACATGTGGAGAGAATGAGTGAGGAAAGAGTGACAAAGAGGATATATTTGTCAGAGGTGGAGGAAACAAGGAGAAGCGGGAGACCAAATTGGAGGTGGAAGGATGGAGAGAAAAAGATTTTGAGTGATCGGGGCCTGAACATACTGGAGGGTGAGAGGCATGCAAGGAAGAGAGTGAATTGGAAAGATGTGGTATACCGTGGTCGACGTACTGTCAATGGATTGAACCAGGACATGTGAAACGTATGGGGTAAAGCATGAAAAGATCTGTGGGGCCTGGATGTGGAAAGGGAGCTGTGGTTTAGGTGCATTACACATGACAGTTAGAGACTAAGTGTGAACGAATGTGGCCTTATTTGTTTGCTTTCCTAGCGCTACCTCGCGGGTGGGAGGTAGCGCCAGAAAGTATTTCTCACATTTATTCCTCAAAGCAAACACCTGATCCACACATCCTCTTTCACTTCTGAAACCACACTGCTCTTCTCTAATCTGATGCTCTGTACATGCCTTCACCCTCTCAATCAATACCCTCCCATATAATTTCTCAGGAATACTCAACAAACTTATACCTCTGTAATTTGAGCACTCACTTTTATCCCCTTTGCCTTTGTACAATGGCACTATGCAAGCATTCCACCAATCTTCAGGCACCTCACCATGAATCATACATACTTTAAGTAACCTTACCAACCAGTCAACAATACAGTCACCCCCTTTTCTAATAAATTCCACTACAATACCATCCAAACCCACTGCCTTGCCGGCTTTCATCTTCCGTAAAGCTTTTACTACCTCTTCTTTGTTTACCAAATCATTTTCTCTAACCCTCTCACTTTGCACACCACCTCAACCAAAACACCCTATATCTGCCACTCTATCATCAAACACGTTCAACAAACCTTCAAAATACTCACTCCATCTCCTTCTCACATCACCACTACTTGTTATCACCTCCCCATTAGCCCCGTTCACTGAAGTTCCCATTTGCTCCCTTGTCTTACGCACTTTATTTACCTCCTTCCAAAAAATCTTTTTATTCTCCCTAAAATTTAATGATACTCTCTCACCCCAATCCTACATATATATATATATATATATATATATATATATATATATATATATATATATATATATATATATATATATATATATATATATATATATATATATATTTTATTTATTCATTTTGCTTTGTCGCTGTCTCCCGCGTTTGCGAGGTAGCGCAAGGAAACAGACGAAAAAAATGGCACAACCCACCCCCATACACAATGTACACACACACACACGCCCACACACGCAAATATACATAACTATACATTTCAATGTACACATATACATACACACACAGACACATACATATATACCCATGCACACAATTCACACGGCCTGCCCCTATTCATTCCCATCGCCACCTCGCCAGACATGGAATACCATCCCTCTCCCCCCTCATGTGTGCGAGGTAGCACTAGGAAAAGACAACAAAGGCCCCATTCGTTCACACTCAGTCTCCAGCTGCCACGCAATAATGCCCGAAACCACAGCTCTCTTTCTACATCCAGGCCCCACACAACTTTCCATTGTTTACTCAAGACGATTCACATGCCCTGATTCAATCCACTGACAGCACGTCAACCCCGGTATACCACATCCATCCAATTTACTCTATTCCTTGCCCGCCTTTCACCCTCCTGCATGTTCAGGCCCCGATCACTCGAAATCTTTTTCACTCCATCTTTCCACCTCCAATTTGGTCTCCCACTTCTCCTCGTTCCCTCCACCTCCGACACATATATCCTCTTGGTCAATCTTTCCTCACTCATTCTCTCTATGTGCCCAAACCATTTCAAAACACCCTCTTCTGCTCTCTCAACCACGCTCTTCCTACTTCCACACATCTCTCTTACCCTTACGTTACTTACTCGATCAAACCACCTCACACCACACATTTTCCTCAAACATCTCATTTCCAGCACATCCACCCTCCTGCGCACAACTCTATCCATAGCCCACGCATCGCAACCGTACAAAATTGTTGGAACCACTATTCCTTCAAACATACCCATTTTTGCTTTCCGAGATAATTATCCCGACTTCCACACATTCTTCAAGGCTCCCAGGATTTTCGCCCCCTCCCCCACCCTATGATCCACTTCCGCTTCCATGGTTCCATCCGCTGCCAGATCCACTCCCAGATATCTAAAACACTTTACTTCTTCCAGTTTTTCTCCATTCAAACTTACCTCCCAATTGACTTGACCCTCAACCCTACTGTCCCTAATTACCTTGCTCTTATTCACATTTACTCTTAACTTTCTTCTTTCACACACTTTACCAAACTCAGTCACCAGCTTCTGCAGTTTCTCACATGAATCAGCCACCAGCGCTGTATCATCAGCGAACAACAACTGACTCACTTCCCAAGCTCTCTCATCCACAAGAGACTTCATACTTGCCCCTCTTTCCAAAACTCTTGCATTCACCTCCCTAACAACCCCATCCATAAACAAATTAAACAACTATGGAGACATCACACATCCCTGCCGCAAACCTACATTCACTGAGAACTAATCACCCTCCTCTCTTCCTACACGTACACATGCCTTACATCCTCGATAAAAACTTTTCACTGCTTCTAACAACTTGCCTCCCACACCATATATTCTTAATACCTTCCACAAAGCATCTCTATCAACTCTATCATATGCCTTCTCCAGATCCATAAATGCTACATACAAATCCATTTGCTTTTCTAAGTATTTCTCTCATACATTCTTCAAAGCAAACACCTGATCCACACATCCTCTACCACTTCTGAAACCACACTGCTCTTCCCCAATCTGATGCTCTGTACATGCCTTCACCCTCTCAATCAATACCCTCCCATATAATTTACCAGGAATACTCAACAAACTTATACCTCAGCACTCACTCTTATCCCCTTTGCCTTTGTACAATGGCACTATGCACACATTCCGCCAATCCTCAGGCACCTCACCATGAGTCATACATACATTAAATAACCTTACCGACCAGTCAATAATACAGTCAATCCCTTTTTTGATAAATTCCACTGCAATACCATCCAAACCTGCTGCCTTGCCGGCTTTCATCTTCCGCAAAGCTTTTACTACCTCTTCTCTGTTTACCAAATCATTTTCCCTAACCCTCTCACTTTGCACACCACCTCGACCAAAACACCCTATATCTGCCACTCTATCATCAAACACATTCAACAAACCTTCAAAATACTCACTCCATCTCTTTCTCACATCACCACTACTTGTTATCACCTCCCCATTTACGCCCTTCACTGAAGTTCCCATTTGCTCCCTTGTCTTAAGCACTTTATTTACCTCCTTCCAGAACATCTTTTTATTCTCCCTAAAATTTAATGATACTCTCTCACCCCAACTCTCATTTGCCCTCTTTTTCACCTCTTGCACCTTTCTCTTGACCTCCTGTCTCTTTCTTTTATACATCTCCCACTCAATTGCATTTTTTCCCTGCAAAAATCGTCCAAATGCCTCTCTCTTCTCTTCCACTAATAATCTTACTTCTTCATCCCACCACTCACTACCCTTTCTAATCAACCCACCTCCCACTCTTCTCATGCCACAAGCATCTTTTGCGCAATCCATCACTGATTCCCTAAATACATCCCATTCCTCCCCCACTCCCCTTACTTCCATTGTTCTCACCTTTTTCCATTCTGTACTCAGTCTCTCCTGGTACTTCCTCACACAAGTCTCCTTCCCAAGCTCACTTACTCTCACCACCCTCTTCACCCCAACATTCACTCTTCTTTTCTGAAACCCATACAAATCTTCACCTTAGCCACCACAAGATAATGATCAGACATCCCTCCAGTTGCACCTCTCAGCACATTAACATCCAAAAGTCTCTCTTTCGCGCGCCTGTCAATTAACACGTAATCCAATAACGCTCTCTGGCCATCTCTCCTACTTCCATACGTATACTTATGTATATCTCCCTTTTTAAACCAGGTATTCCCAATCACCCGTCCTTTATCAGTCCTTTGAAGAATGTATGTGAGAAATACTTAGAAAAGCAAATGGATTTGTATGTAGCATTTATGGATCTGGAGAAGGCATATGATAGAGTTGATAGAGATGCTCTGTGGAAGGTATTAAGAATATATGGTGTGGGAGGCAAGTTGTTAGAATCAGTGAAAAGTTTTAATCGAGGATGTAAGGCATGTGTACGTGTAGGAAGAGAGGAAAGTGACTGGTTCTCAGTGAATGTAGGTTTGCGGCAGGGATGTGTGATGTCTCCATGGTTGTTTAATTTGTTTATGGATGGAGTTGTTAGGGAGGTGAATGCAAGAGTTTTGGAAAGAGGGGCAAGTATGAAGTCTGTTGGAGATGAGAGAGCTTGGGAAGTGAGTCAGTTGTTGTTCGCTGATGATCCAGCGCTGGTGGCTGATTCATGTGAGAAACTGCAGAAGCTGGTGACTGAGTTTGGTAAAGTGTGTGAAAAAAGAAAGTTAAGAGTAAATGTGAATAAGAGCAAGGTAATTAGGTACAGTAGGGTTGAGGGTCAAGTCAATTGGGAGGTAAGTTTGAATAGAGAAAAACTGGAAGAAGTAAAGTGTTTTAGATATCTGGGAGTGGATCTGGCAGCGGATGGAACCATTGAAGCAGAAGTGGATCATAGGGTGGGGGAGGGGGCGAAAATCCTGGGAGCCTTGAAGAATGTGTGGAAGTCGGGAACATTATCTCGGAAAGCAAAAATCGGTATGTTTGAAGGAATAGTGGTTCCAACAATTTTGTACGGTTGCGAGGCGTGGGCTATGGATAGAGTTGTGCGCAGGAGGATGGATGTGCTGGAAATGAGATGTTTGAGAACAATGTGTGGTGTGAGGTGGTTTGATCGAGTAAGTAACGTAAGGGTAAGAGAGATGTGTGGAAGTAGGAAGAGCGTGGTTGAGAGAGCAGAAGAGGGTGTTTTGAAATGGTTTGGGCACATGGAGAGAATGAGTGAGGAAAGATTGACCAAGAGGATATATGTGTCGGAGGTGGAGGGAACGAGGAGAAGTGGGAGACCAAATTGGAGGTGGAAAGATGGAGTGAAAAAGATTTTGTGTGATCGGGGCCTGAACATGCAGGAGGGTGAAAGGAGGGCAAGGAATAGAGTGAATTGGATCGATGTGGTATACCGGGGTTGACGTGCTGTCAGTGGATTGAATCAGGGCATGTGAAGCGTCTGGGGTAAACCATGGAAAGCTGTGTAGGTATGTATATTTGCGTGTGTGGACGTATGTATATACATGTGTATGGGGGTGGGTTGGGCCATTTCTTTCGTCTGTTTCCTTGCGCTACCTCGCAAACGCGGGAGACAGCGACAAAGCAAAAAAAAAAGAAAGAAAATATATATATGTATATATATATATATATATATATATATATATATATATATATATATATATATATATATATATATATATATATATATATATGTATATGTATATATATATATATATATATATATATATATATATATATATATATATATATATATATATATATATATATATATATATATATATATATATATATGCATATATATATATATATATATATATATATATATATATATATATATATATATATATATATATATATATATATATTTTTTTTTTTTTTTCATACTATTCGCCATTTCCCGCGATAGCGAGGTAGCGTTAAGAACAGAGGACTGGGTCTATGAGAGAATATCCTCACCTGGCCCTCTTCTCTGTTCCTTGTTTTGGAAAATCAAAAAAAAAAACGAGAGGGGAGGATTTCCAGCCCCCCGCTCCCTCCCCTTTTAGTCGCCTTCTATGACACGCAGGGAATACGTGGGAAGTATTCTTTCTCCCCTATATACATATATATATATATATATATATATATATATATATATATATATATATATATATATATATATATTTTATTATTTTTTTTTATTATACTTTGTCGCTGTCTCCCGCGTTTGCGAGGTAGCGCAAGGAAACAGACGAAAGCAATGGCCCAACCCCCCCCATACACATGTATATACATACGTCCACACACGCAAATATACATACCTACACAGCTTTCCATGGCTTACCCCAGACGCTTCACATGCCTTGATTCAATCGACTGACAGCACGTCAACCCCGGTATACCACATCGCTCCAATTCACTCTATTCCTTGCCCTCATTTCACCCTCCTGCATGTTCAGGCCCCGATCACACAAAATCTTTTTCACTCCATCTTTCCACCTCCAATTTGGTCTCCCTCTTCTCCTTGTTCCCTCCACCTCCGACACATATATCCTCTTGGTCAATCTTTCCTCACTCATCCTCTCCATGTGCCCAAACCACTTCAAAACACCCTCTTCTGCTCTCTCAACCACGCTCTTTTTATTTCCACACATCTCTCTTACCCTTACGTTACTCACTCGATCAAACCACCTCACACCACACATTGTCCTCAAACATCTCATTTCCAGCACATCCATCCTCCTGCGCACAACTCTATCCATAGCCCACGCCTCGCAACCATACAACATTGTTGGAACCACTATTCCTTCATACATACCCATTTTTGCTTTCCGAGATAATGTTCTCGACTTCCACACATTCTTCAAGGCCCCCAGAATTTTCGCCCCCTCCCCCACCCTATGATCCACTTCCGCTTCCATGGTTCCATCCGCTGCCAGATCCACTCCCAGATATCTAAAACACTTCACTTCCTCCAGTTTTTCTCCATTCAAACTCACCTCCCAATTGACTTGACCCTCAACCCTACTGTACCTAATAACCTTGCTCTTATTCACATTTACTCTTAACTTTCTTCTTCCACACACTTTACCAAACTCAGTCACCAGCTTCTGCAGTTTCTCACATGAATCAGCCACCAGCGCTGTATCATCAGTGAACAACAACTGACTCACTTCCCAAGCTCTCTCATCCCCAACAGACTTCATACTTGCCCCTCTTTCCATATATATATATATATGTATATACCTATATGTATATTCCTATGAGTTCACGGGAAAATGAGAATATATAAGTTCCTATGTGCACTTTCGTGTAATAATCACATCATCAGGAGAGACACAAGAGAAAAATATGTCTCTCTCTTGTGTCTCCCCTGATGATGTAATTATTACACGAAAGTGCACTTGGGAACTTATCGTGTTTCATTTCCCTCGTGGACTCATGGGAATATCTTGATCACGCGCAAAATTGTGATCCTTTCCAACACACATATATATATATATATATATATATATATGCATATATATATACATGTATGTATATGAACAAAGGGCATATGAACGCGCACCTTTAGAACGTACAAACCTCCAACAGCGAGGATCGAACCTGGGACCCTTGCGCAAGAGGCAGGAGCGCTACCGGTAGGCTATGATCGCCCCTAACAGGGAAATGACTACTCGAATACTATGTACTTGAATACCCTACGTCTCACGTTGGCGAGGAACGGGGTCTACACTGGTCATTTCCCATTAGTGTTAATGCCTCATCATAAAGAAAAGCATTGCTTCGTCTGTACACGTGCCTTACTTCCTCATAAAAACTCCTCTCTGCTTCTAAAAGCTCTCCTCACAAACCGTATATTCGTAACACTTTCCATAAGGCATCTGTACACCCGCCCTTGTGAATCTGTGGTTCCAAAGGCCAGTCGTAGTGCAGTATTTGTAAACTAGTTAAGCCGCAGTGAAACTTGCTCAACCTTATTTCATCATCTGGGAAAAACTGGTTGAGTATTATAGATCCTGACAATGCTCATTTTTCGTGTGCAAAAGATAGTTTCTAGTAAGGTATCCTAAGACAACGTCTATGTTTAAGACGTCACAAGGATCACGATCACAACAAAAAGTGGTGCAAGAAATAGATATATAACATCGAGGTTGTTTAATGCTCTGGTAATTTTGATATGATAACATTAATGACATTACACATATCCAGGAAACGTATGTGTCGCATCTGCACCAGCCAGTTCCGTGCCAAAGGAACGGGAAAAGGGAATGAGGGTAAATAGGAACACGATCAAGCAGACCCAACCTGTTGTATGGATGTGGTATTTTGTGCAGGAACGAATACAGTGACTCTCAACCCTGGTAGCCCGGTTGTCATTATGTGGTCTGATCTGTTGAGGTGCTCTAGATTTAGTCACATTTGATAACTTGATTTATTCAAACTATGTCCCTTGGGTCTCGGCAGACTATATACGTGGTAGATGAACAACTTCGTAAGGTAAATGATGGGTGCTGTAGTCTCAATAAGCCACAGCTATAGACAGTTCTGGCTATACGTGTACATGTCTCAATAAGCCACAGCTATAGACAGTTCTGGCTATACGTGTACATGTCTCAATAAGCCACAGCTATAGACATATGTATATACACAGTTCTGGCTATACGTGTATATAGACGCAAGAGCTGACCGATGTATTACTAGGAAATCATAGCACGTATCAGATATCCTCTGTACTGTAACACCTTTGCCATACAACGCTGTAAGATCGTAGTATCTAATTTAGAGTATGTAATCCCTTGAGCATGAGGATGCGACCCTTGAACACGACGGTGCGACCTTGAGCACAACTGCATGATTCTTGGGTATCATATTTAGTCTTTGAAGTGACCCAGATCAGTTCTAAGATTAGTAGACCACTTACCTATGGGTTGTATCGCCGTGCTCAACGGGTTTATCAAACCCATGTATGGCCTGACTGATGCTGTGGTATAACCTGGTATAAACCCGGCAGGGTGGGTCTGCCGCTCACAGCCTGAAACCAAGTTAACCCAGACTCGTCACCAGGTGTATAACGCCATCTGTCTCCATTGCAGTAGTGTTCCATGGAAGTCTTCGAGCACAAGAATGGGCCTACAGATGTTTTCTTTATACTACTGGGTATCAGCTAGATATTCCAGGCGCGCTGTGCTGCACACTGATACAAAATAATACGAGTTAAATTCTGGAAATGACATTAACACAAGCCGTACCAGGAACTGCGAAGGTGAATTATGATCCTGGGTGTGCAGTGCTGACCGAAGGTAAAAGGCTGGGTCGATGGATGTTTCTACTCGAGTTCTGTTATTAAGAGAAATATACAAAGGCAAGAAATTCTTTATCTGGTAAATGTTTACAGTGTGTGTGTGTGTGGCGTGTTTACAAGTAAATGTTTCCAGGGTTTTTCTTCCCCCTCTTTGGTCTGGCTTCTGTGAGACCTTCTGCCGTGTGATGAAGTGGACTAGAGGAGGACAGACCACAGAATGGTCCAGTCCTCATGAGCTAACATAACAAGAGAACATAACGGTAAGACCAAGAGACCTTTCTTATACACGGCGTATCCACTGAATAACTGAAAGGACTGAAAGCTTCAGGCTTGTGTCTTCCATAAACTTTCCCTCCTCTCGTAAGCAGATCCTGAGGAGTGACAATCAACTTTCACCTTAAGTTTATCAACATTCTGTTATAACTTTATTGGTGTAGACAACATAGTACCAATTACAGCAATATTTTAACGCAAGCATTTTTCTTTCTCATAAACTTGCAAATAACCTTACAAAAGTGCCTAAACCCAATCAGAACCGTTAGGTTATGAGCGATTTAGAAATTCCGTAGAACATTTTATGAGCAGAATAAGGTAATCAAATTCTAAATCTATCCAACCTGTCCCCGAATATGAGGATACAGCCTATCATGACCCGATTATTGGAATGAATTTTGAAGCGTAAAATCAGCGACTTTCACAGTAGTGTGTCAGAAAGATATGCTCATTATATATATATATATATATATATATATATATATATATATATATATATATATATATATATATATATATATATATTTTTTTTTTCTTTTTCATACTATTCGCCATTTCCCGCATTAGCGAGGTAGCGTTAAGAACAGAGGACTGGACCTTTGAGGGAACATCCTCACCTGGCCCCCTTCTCTGTCCCTTCTTTTGTAGTTTGTCGAAGAAGAAAATGAAATTATGAAAACATTTGCCGAAAAGGAAAAATTAAAACTTTATGAGCTTAAATAGATGATCTCTGTGCTGCATACTTAGTGGTCCCCACTGTGGTACACTTCCATGGTCAGGGGTCTCACTGTGTTGCATTTATATCATAAGTGCATTCCAATCGTCTGTTCTTCTAAGACAGCCCCCACTCCCTTCAAAGAAAAAAAAAATAAATGAATAAATGAAATGAAAAAAAAGATCCAAATCAGATGGGTTTTGGGTGAAATTTAAGAAAAAAATACTAAAAGCAGAAAAGTGCTCAGCATCTAATCTAGTCATCAGTGTACCGGCCAGCAGAACAAGTGAACATCTGCACATTGTACAGATCCTGATGGTCAGATCCAAGATATTCCGGTAAATATGTAGCATTACATTCACCGCAGGAACCTGAGATCCTCTCCCTTAGGAACACCACCTCCTTTCCTAACTCTCACAAGGCTTTCTCTCTCCCTCTGTCGTTCTGGTATTTTCTCTTATCTTATTCCAGTCTTTCCCTTTATCTTTTCCTTCCACACTTTTTCGTTTTCGCTCCTTTATCCTCTACGCTCCTCACCCCCTCTCTTCCCCATCCCCTATCCTCCATTCCCCCTATCCCCATCACAAAATCATTCTCACCAACCCTCTCCCCCCTTTCAACATCAAACCCACCTACTGTCACCCTTCCCTTCCCCTTCCTCAGCTCCACCTCTCGGTACCTTTCCCTTTTCATGTCTTAATCCCATTCCTTAAAATCTACCGCCTCCAGCGACTATCACCCCTTCCCCCCTCACACTTTCACCCTGCATCATCCCCTTTTCTCATCACCCATCTCCTCCCAGTTCCCCCTTAATCCTACCTCATTTCCACCCTCCACCAACCCATCATCTCCTGGTACCCCAAACCCCAACCCCAGCACCACCACTCACCACTCATTCCTTCCTACCGCCCGAACCCCTGGCCCATGCACCATCCCTCACCACAAACCCCTTCCCAGCACACCAAACCCCGACCCCATTACCACGAATCCCCTCCTCACCCATACCCCCAGTCCCTGCACCACCCTTCACTACCCATCTCCTCCCACCACGCCCTCCTCCTGCCCCTGCCCAACGTCCCACCAGTCCTCCCCTCCCCACAGTGCGTGCTGGCCACCTCCACTATCTTCCACCCAGGATAATCTCATGGCCGTTCAATACCATCATGCGATTTTGCGATCTTTTGGCCCCATGCGTGACGAACTGCCAAATTACAAGGTGTCCCCAGCAACGACGTTGTGAGGTTCGTATCATCCTGGTGGCGGAGGTGCTGCTTGAGGCCCCGGTAGGTACTCACCGCCGGTGGTGGAGGTGTTACTTAAGGCCTCGGTATGTATCCACCATCTGTGGTGGAGGTACTGCTTGAAGCCGCTCCAGTGACCGCGGTGAGGGCGGCGTTGTTAGTGGTGTGTTTGGTTACCAATTTGTATTATTCTTTTTGCTTGACGGATGAGGAAGTTGTACACTCGTTAGGTGACCTCCCTTCAACGTTCCGTCTTCAAAATTCTCTACACTGTCAACATTCACAGTTTTTTCACTCATTCCATTGATCCACAACTCTGATATCTGCAACAGTCCTACTTCACATCTCTACCTCAGCGTCTGCCATGATTTCTTGCTGTGACCTCTGATTTCGTTGCGACAATGCCATCTTGGAAATGGTTTAGAAACCAGAAAGTCGTAACTAAAGTCTTCCTTACTCCTCTATTGTTCTTGGCGAGCAACGTAAGGCTTCTAACCTCTTCTTCCTACAACTTAACTCTCTCTTGTTTCATTTTTCGAACTCCATCTTTTTCGCCCTTCTTTGGACCTTCTCTGAGCTGCATATTCTAATCTTGGTCTACTCAAAACTACCAGCTGTTTAGATATCTCCTTATCCATGTGCATTGGGTAAAGAAAAAGAAAGAAAATAGTATATCCTCGAATGAGTCCGATGAATTTCGAAATAATCAATAGAACTGGTATCGTCCTGGTAGGGTTGGTGAGCGTAAATGTGAAACAAATTTCCTGATAATTATGGTAGCCCCATCTTATAACTATTTTCATCGAAATACGAAAAGAGTATAACATTCTGTGGCAAATGACAGGAAATGTTGCAAGCGATCGATATATTAAAAGATCATGAAAACAGGGCTGTCAGTGTGAGGTCAGGCCAATGGACATGAAAATCTCTCGTCCATGGTGTCATATTGTTTCACACAAAACATGGAAGCTGATCTTCTTTTTTAGCGTGTGTACACAATTACAGTGCTCAGATTAGGCAATAGGCTTTATGTCCCTTAGCAGTTCTTCTGAGGTGGTGTTCTGCAACAGGTTTGACAACAATATCAACCCACAAGTCCCTCTGACATACAGATCTATTTAGCTTTTCTCCCTCTACATTCTACCCATATTGATGCCTTCTTTCATGTGTTCCATCCTCATTACTTTGCCTTTACTTCAGTTAAACTTCAGTAAACATGTATGAGAGCACAGCTGGAGCTTTTCTAAGTCCTTTTGTAACACAAGGAAGCAGAGAAGAATTCAAACGGCAACAGACCATTGGGTGGTAAAGAGGCTATATAAGAGAGTGGAAGAAATCAGAAACTCATTGAATAATGCGGTAAGAGGAGAAGAATAAAGAGACGTATCAATAAACTTCCATGCAGAAAAGTCGGCACAAATTTTGTCCGTCGTAGATTTCAAGCAAAATATTTATCGTCTATTTATAAACATATCTATGATACTACTTTTAGCGCCTATGTTTAGTAAATCATTCCACATGTTATCAGTCCTGTTGAAGGAAGGACTTCACCCCATTCGAGATAAAACGTTTGTCTATGAGTTATCCTCATCACTACGAGTTAGTACCCATCACTACGAGTTAGTACCCATCACTACGAGTTAGTACCCATCACTACGAGTTAGCCTCATCACTACGAGTTAGCCTCATCACTACGAGTTAGCACCCATCACTACGAGTTAGCCTCATCACTACGAGTTAGTACCCATCACTACGCGTTAGTACCCATCACTACGAGTTAGTACCCATCACTACGAGTTAGTACCCAACACTACGAGTGAAATCAGACGAAACTATCATCAAGAAGCTCATTAGATCGATAATATCGAAGCCACTAATAATGTTGAATATACTTCTGTAAGATCACTTCTTACCCTTCTCCTTTCTATACAAAATAGATTTAGATAGTTTAGTCGGCTCTTCCGTTCTATCTGCCTTTTCAAGTAGGATGACCAAATCTGAACACAATGTTCAGGGTGGGGACGTGTCAGTGACTCGCAAAAGCTGAGGCTATATTCCCTGGACTCTAATTCGATCACCTGGATATAAGATAAACAACTTTGTTCGCCGTTTTTATCACTCCTGTGCGATGCTTACGTGGATTCAGGTCACCGTAGTTTATCATACCTATGTATCTTTTTCCTTGTTTAACTTTTGCAGCTCAGCAGAGCTCATGCTGCAGTTCGCCTTCTCGTTTTACTACCAATGTATAAATCTTTGGAATCATCGATTATAAAATTCATGTGCCATGTGTGAGCCGAGTCTATTTTTTTCCTTTTTTTACGTCAGTTTGATGTTGCAGGCGTTCCACTTCTGTTAAAGATCTATTTCCCAAATCATTAGTACAATCTGCGAGTTTCGATATCTTGCAATATCATCTTTATGTAATATATATATATATAAGAAATAGGACCGATCCATAGACTAATCCTTGTGGCACACCACCAAGTATAGCTAACCATACCACGACCAGCCAGCCAATTTCCTGACTATCGAAGAACAACCCATCTGACATAACCATGAGACCTTTGATGTAGAACTTTAAGTAATACTTTTGAAAATCTGAATTGATGACGTCAATTGCTTCAGATTCATCATGCGTGTTGATTAAGAATTGTCAGGCGAGCGATTTCGTCGAAACCTATGCTGAAGATCGTTACAGATTGTTCCTCTAAATGGTTTACAGACTTACCCCAAATGATCGTTTCTGTAAGTTCACCGACTGCAGACAGACTTTAAGCCAGTTGGACGATATTTACGAACAACGAGTCGTTGTTACCATTTTGGACTCTTAGCGTTCAATGGTAAGCTTCCATTCCTGTGGACCTTTCCCCACAGCAAGTGACTTACTGAAAAGGTCAGTAGAGGAGCTTAAGTATCTCATTTTCTGCTTCTTGTTTCCCCCTTGGATCTAACCTAACTTGGCCTGTTTTTCTCTTCATTTACATTCCGTGTCTTCTATTGTAAATACAGATAAAAAAAAACCATCAAGATTTTTTCCATGTCTTCGTTGCCTTGAACCAAGTCACCATTTTCTGTAATTAATGGATCTATTGACTGAGAAATGACTCTCTTGCTTCTAACTTAACCATAAAGATCCTCTCGCTATTTTCGGCAATATTCGCTTTATACTGACGTTTACGTCAACCAAAAAGTGCCTTAGTTTCTCTACGTATAATTGCATAATTGTTGCTTATTGGTCGTCGTGTTTTAGTATCGTACTTCTTAGCCAGTAGAAACTTCTTTATTCCATCGTTCCACTATTTCTGCCACGCTTTAGAAAAGACCGTCTACTGCGCATTGGCACATATGTTCCCTCTACAACTTTGAAAGATTTACTGAAGCTTTCCTGGCTACGTCCATACCGCTAACATTAGCAGTGTCATCCCAGATTTTGTTGTCAAGAGCGTTGCAAAGACCATTAAAATATGCAACTGTAAAATCTGGTACATGTTTCACGGGTCTCAGGAAATGTTGAAAGTTCGTTTTAAAATATTTTGCCTGTGATCGCTTGTATCAAACTTTTCTCCAACTTCAACACTGATATTATTCCTAATCTCTTTTATGACTTAAGCATCATCCTCAGACATATTCACGTAGGAATCCAGTTCTTGCTTTACCCTAATCGAAAAGAACAATAGTCCCCAGACTGAACCGTGGAACTCACCGCTCTTAACCCCAACCCCGTATGGAATGGTTCAACTGACATGAGTCTTTTGTTCATTTCCACAAAGGTGTCCATCCACTGTAGGTGTCTAATTCATAACCTTAATATATGCCTTTATCAACCTTCTGTGTGGGGCTGTGTCAGATACTTGTAAGTAGATGAATAAGATGATTAGATGAATAACGTTTTATTGGATTTAGGCAGCCAGTCGGCTGAGAATACACTGCTAAGTTACTACAGAGAGTTCATAGCTAGCTAATCATAGAAAATCTTAAGATTAAGTTGAACTAGATATTTTCATATCTTAGTTAAGCATATGGGTGATACACAAGATGATAAACAGGATGGCAGATACACAGGAATGTTTACAGAGGAAATAGAATGATTCATACATTACGAACTTGACTGAACATTTAGTGATGTATGTTTACGATAATACAGTTGTTGACATATCACATGGCCTAACTAACAGGAAACTGAGCTGTTCACTTTGCATACCTGTACACTTGTTCATGGGTTGTTTATGACGTCTATATGAGGTCTGACTGAACAAACTGTTGTGATGAACGGCGATCGGCGGTGTAGGGGCATCATGGGTGGGGGGGGGAACTCTGTGATTGGGGTGTATTAACGGTTTATTACCAAACTGCCGTGTGAGTTGCCGGTATGGTTGGAGACAGCGAACAGTTCAGCGAGACGAGGACCTCTTGGTTGTAGCGTAAGATGGGCTCAGGACGGTTCTGCATGTCCGTCTCTATACACTTCCTAGCTGGTCCCTCTGTGTAGCTGTTACTGGTGAGGACCAGGCTGAGGATGAGGAAGCGAGTTTAGGTAGAATAAAGATGGTACAGACATTCCTGAGCCAGGTGGTGGGACGCTTAGTGACTTCAGTTGGTGAAGATGGCACAGATGGTATGAGGTAGGTTGAATGAGAGTGCTGGCATGACTCTACCTACTTAATCCGTCGTCTATAGCGACACCAAGAAGTTGGAAGTCTCAGACTACCTGGAGGATGTCAGAGCCTAGTGTGATATCAAAGGGCAAGATGTCGTCTGTGCTCAGGGTGATGTGCATCATTACAGTCTTGGTGTGGTGGGTGGTAACGTCGTCGACCGTAGTCCACAAGTGAAGGTTGACGAGGTTGGAGCCATCTACGTACTTTCAGCGACGGTACGTGTCCTTCATTGTGTCTGTGTGTTTGTGTGTGTTTGTGTTTGTATGTACGTGTGTGTGTGTGTGTGAGTGCGTGTGTATACGTGTTTGTGTGTGTGTGTGTGTGTGTGTGTGTGTGTGTGTGTGTGTGTGTGTGTGTGTGTGTGTGTGTGTCGTAATCTAAGTTTGGTACGCTACAAGTTATGTTGTAGAACAGAGACTAACTCGTCACAGTTTCCTCCGGTAACATGTTCCGAGATAACCAACATTACGTAACAGCCTCCATTACACATCACTGGCGTAGTGATACACCTCCCCTGTAATGTCCCTCGCCAGATAACATTCCCAACATTTCTCTCATAACAAGTAGCATGATCCACTACACCTCCACACTCTCTCGTTAAGCGCGTATCATCAGGCGGCACACATGTATAATGCCTTTATCATCTTGCTAATAAGATTTGACCGTTCTTGGTACATTATCACTCGATATTCAAATGAAAATTCAAATACGTGTAGATTGTCACTGTATGTGGTCTGGCTGTAGATCACCGGGCACATGACCTGTGCTGGTGATGGCACGATGTCTGTGTGCCTCGACCTGTTATGATCAGCACATCCATGTTTCTCTTGCCTTCTTTGCCTTTAGCATTTCATTCTCTCTCTCTCTCTCTCTCTCTCTCTCTCTCTCTCTCTCTCTCTCTCTCTCTCTCTCTCTCTCTCTCTCTCTCTCTCTCTCTCTCTCTAAGCCCCTGTAGAGAGGAGGTCGCCTCCTTACCCGAGACCAGGCCGCCCCACCGCCCAGCACCTCCATACACCACACGTAACATCAGACCAAGTTAGAGTTAATGCCCCAAGTTGGAGGGAATTATGAAGGGAGATGACATTCATTTACAGCAGCAAGTGCGGATTTGCAATGCTATGCCTCGTTACGCCCTGCAGTCATCCCTGACCTGACCGCCGACACCAGATTTTCTCATATTTTTCTTTTCACCATTTTACTGATGCCAACGACCTTATGTACGTATGACAAGGGATGTGGTCGTGGTGGTATGGACGAGGGGGAAGCGGTTGTAGTAATGTGGACGAGGGGAAGTGGTTGTAGTAATGTGGACGAGGGGGGAGTGGCTGTAGTAATGTGGACGAGGGGGGAGTGGTTGTAGTAATGTGGACGAGGGGGAAGTGGTTGTAGTAATGTGGACGAGGGGGGAGTGGTTGTAGTAATGTGGACGAAGGGGAAGTGGTTGTAGCGATGTGGATGGAGGGGAAAAGTGTTAATGTGATGTGGAGAAGGGGAGGAAGAGTCATGATGGTGTGGAGTGAGTGAGTGAGTTATAATGTGAAGGTTAAGTCTGCAGTTAAGGGTTGCTCGATGAAGTGTGTCACTCTATTAAGATATAAACTATTATACTTAGATATACATAATGTTATATACTTATAGAATTGTATATATTGTAGTATACTGAGGAGAATATGTAATATAAGATGCATAAAAGAATACATAGTTATGTACGTCGTAAACACATTCAAATGTACTTAAAAGAATATACAGTATGATACACTTACAAGAATATATATGATATACTTTGAGGAACACATAAGAAAGATATTCTCAAAAGAATACTTAGTATAAAATACTTAAAGAATATATGATACATTATATTTAGAGGTATACATGGAATACATTATTGTCACATTTAGCAAATTTCTGCGTAAATACACCGGCTATAAAGATGAGCAACAATCTCTCTCTTCAACGCTACCTAGGATGACCTTGTGAAATATATAGGGTCTCCCGGGCTATGGAGGGAAACTTAGTATCTTTTTTCGATGTTTCTTCCTCCCATCTTTCTCTCTTCTTTTTTTTATTCTTCTTCTATCAATCAAGAATACATGAGGATCAAATAACAACCAACCCAACAATGTATGTTTGTGGGAAGTTAATCTTTACACTCTCAGTCAAGCACAATCAAGCACTTGGTCCTGACATGTACATATCCATAAGACCCATATAATGCGTGGGATGAAATTGTGATTTCAGCCGTTTCCATTATCATGCAATGGTCGAAGTTCACCAAAAAGCACATCTTTTTTTATTATTTGATGCTGGCTATACTTCAACCTGTCTCCATGAAGTTTGGCACAAAGATGTCTTTTTACATGCGCCACACTAGACTTATGTAAGAAAATTATGATTCTTTATCATTTTTTTTCGCCGCTCTTTCGGGGTCTAAGGTTAAGAAAAAAAAGGCATTTTATTAACCATAATCTGGCCATATTTCAGAAAATGTTCATGAAAATTGACCTGAAGATGTCTTTGTACGAATTCGACAAAGCACTGAGGAAAGTTTGGGAGAATAATTTTACTATCCAGCACATTTCTTATGAAGTCTCTGTTTGTTCAATAAACATTACGTCAGGTGAACGTCTCATGTCCTTTTGTGTTCCTAAATGTTTATCTTATATATAGAATGGTTACATATTCCTGCAACTTCAGGTCGTATTGTGGACTAGAATTCCAAAAACATCAGAGGACACAAACCACACACATCTAATAATTATAGTTCACTTTTCGATACCAATTCAGCCAAAAACAAAGATACTTTGCACAGAGACCTTTTTCTACATCCTCTAAATGATGCTAAGGGATGCTTACGGTGTTAATGATGCAGGAACATATTTGCGGATCAGGTGCAGGAGATATCTTCGCTGTACCTTCATCTGTGCTGCAGTCTCGACACCAGTTGCTTATGTTATGACTCCCTCAGGTCAGGGCAAAGGTCATATATATATATATATATATATATATATATATATATATATATATATATATATATATATATATATATATATATATATATATATATATATATATATATATATATATATATATATATATATATATATATATATATATATATATATATATATATATATATATATATATATATATATATATATATATATATATATATATATATATATATATATATATATATATATAAGAAAAAAATGTTTACAAATTTTGTCAACAATAAAGCTATCCAATTTGTATAGACCTTCTCTAATGTTAATGCTATAATTCTTTGTGTATTCAGTAATAGAATATATTCAGTGATATTTCTCGTGGTACGGGAGTTAAGAGTTAATACTGAGATGGCATTACTCCAGGTAATACAATGATCATAATTTTCAATATGATTAAACAAAGCATTCCATTCTTATCCAGTTCTTATAGTATAATTATGTTGCTTAAGTCTAACAGAAAGATCCCTACCAGTCCGCCCTGCATAAAACTTATCGCAATTTCTTCATGGTACTCTATAGATGCATCCTGCAGAGCTTTCTAGTGAGTTCCTCATTAAGCCTTAATTTGTAGTTTTGTTCTTGTTGAAGGCAATATTTACATTAAAGGATTTAAGAAATATGGGAAGTAAAGTAAAATCATTATTAAAAGGTTCTTGGTGTCAAAGTGTGGTTTGGATTCAACTTTATAAAATGATTTCTTTGCCAACTTAATGGATTCATCAATGAAAGAGCTACGATACTTAAACTTGGATCCAACAGAATATATCTTATCAAACTCATCATCAATCAACTCTGGGCTGCAAATACATAGTGCCCTAAGGAACATAGACTGGAATGATAGAGTACCATGTAAATATTGCGATAAGTTTTATGTTGGACAAACTGGTAAGGATCTTTCTGTTAGACTCAAGCAACATAATCATACTATAAGAACAGGACAAGAATTAAATGCGATGTTTAATCATGCTATAAATCATGATCATTGTAATCACTGGAGCAATGACATCTCAGTTATCATCTCTAGCTCCTGTACCACGAGAAATTTAATTGAATCTTCTATAATCAAATATACAAGAAACTGTAACATTAATATTAGTGGTCTACATAAATTGGATATCATTTTGGTCCATAAAATTCTTAAGAGTTCTCCTACTTCTACACATAATAAGTTTATGATATATATAGATATAGATATGTATATATACTTGTGTATGACTTCACTGCAGAGATGCGTCTTGGCCTCATCAAACACCGGCTCAGAGAGCGTAACGTGCGCTCCTAAATAGCTGGGTTAGGTCTATCATCATATCAGTCCGCCCGTGAGGAGTGCAATTTGTACTCCCTGCTTCAGCTATTTTCATTACACAGCATCTATTGCGGTGGGCAGGATGAGGAAGAATAGGGTCTATAAGTTATCTTGGAAAGAAATGGTGGAACTAAGGGCTTCGCTGCTCTCGTGTGGGTCTGGGGTTACCATAGCTATTGCTATAGAGATGAGGGTGAAGGTATGCCATAGAGATGTGGGCGAAGGTATGCTATAGAGATATAAGTGAAGGTATGGTATGGAGATGAGGGTGTAGGTATGCCATAGAGATGAGGTTGAAGGTATGCTGTAGAGATGTGGGTGTTACTATCCACTGCTGCATATATGCTGTAGTAAAAGTTCGCTATTTGACGAAGTATATCTGCTGAAGTCCTTACACCATTTGCCGTGTTGGGATTGCAGCCATGTATACACGTGTTCCAGTTATGGCTAAGTAGACATACACAGCTCTGGCCATGTAAACACCTAACATAGCTATGGTCATGCAAACGTGACAGTTATACTCATGTGCACATGATGTAGATGTGGCTATGTAGAAATAAGGAGTATCTGTATACTGAGTTGTGATGGTAAGAATATATGATTAAAGGATTCTGGTGAGGCAGTGACTATATAAGATATTCAAAAACCTTGGTGAGATAAGAGAATATTCAACTCTCACAGAATGAAACTAACTTCTTGATAATTTCACTAGATAAATCCCCTCCACAACTACAAAAGACTGTGATGGAGTGAAGAACTATTACGAAAGATAATGTGAGAAAGCTGCACCTTCTTAATTATTATGGAGACGCAAGTGCTGTCAGGCCAGCTAATGATTAACATAAGCGCCTTCACACACGAACAATCTCTCCAGAAAACCTCAACAACCCATTCAGAATATTACAAGAATCATTCTAATCTAGCTTAACTTAGTATTATCACATGTAACTTGCTCATATATTACAGACTTTTAGGTGGTGCACTTAAGCTATTGCCAATGTTACTTTAATTGATAGCAAGGAAGGAAAATGAACTGTTTGTACATTTTACATGTAAGAGAAGAAAACCAAATACTGATATTCACCTCACTGCTTAGTTAACCATAGACATAATTAGACTTTGAACACGCATTCTCATCCACAATGAAACAACGACAGTCACGGGCTAAGACAAGACACACGCTTCCAGGTGTTTTGTTGCATATCATCTAAATTGTACGTCTCGTAATGTCTATTTCTGTAGAGGACCTAAATGCTTAACGATCTACATAGCACATGTCTATTTCTAATCATAACCTCCATATATATATATATATATATATATATATATATATATATATATATATATATATATATATATATATATATATATATATATATATATATATATATATATATATATATATATATATATATATATATATATATATATATATATATATATATATATATATATATATATATATAATATATATATATATATATATATATATATATATATATATATATATATATATATATATATATATATATATATATATATATATATATATATGTATCCCTGGGGATAGGGGTGAAAGAATACTTCCCACGTATTCCTCGCGTGTCGTAGAAAGCGACTAGAGGGGACGGGAGCGGGGGGCCAGAAATCCTCCCCTCCTTGTATTAACTTTCTAAAATGGGAAACAGAAGAAGGAGTCACGCGGGGAGTGCTCAGCCTCCTCGAAGGCTCAGAGTGGGGTGCCTAAATGTGTGTGGATGTAACCAAGATGTGAAAAAAGGAGAGATAGGTAGTATGTTTGAGGAAAGGAACCTGGATGTTTTGGCTCTGAGTGAAACGAAGCTCAAGGGTAAAGGGGAAGAGTGGTTTGGGAATGTCTGGGGAGTAAAGTCAGGGGTTAGTGAGAGGACAAGAGCAAGGGAAGGAGTAGCAATACTCCTGAAACAGGAGTTGTGGGAGTATGTGATAGAGTGTAAGAAAGTAAATTCTCGATTAATATGGGTAAAACTGAAAGTTGATGGAGAGAGGTGGGTGATTATTGGTGCATATGCACCTGGGCATGAGAAGAAAGATCAAGAGAGGCAAGTGTTTTGGGAGCAGCTGAATGAGTGTGTTAGTGGTTTTGATGCACGAGACCGGGTTATAGTGATGGGTGATTTGAATGCAAAGGTGAGTAATGTGGCAGTTGAGGGAATAATTGGTATACATGGGGTGTTCAGTGTTGTAAATGGAAATGGTGAAGAGCTTGTAGATTTATGTGCTGAAAAAGGACTGATGATTGGGAATACCTGGTTTAAAAAGCGAGATATACATAAGTATACTTATGTAAGTAGGAGAGATGGCCAGAGAGCGTTATTGGATTACGTGTTAATTGACAGGCGTGCGAAAGAGAGACTTTTGGATGTTAATGTGCTGAGAGGTGCAACTGGAGGGATGTCTGATCATTATCTTGTGGAGGCTAAGGTGAAGATCTGTATGGGTATTCATAAAAGAAGAGTGAATGTTGGGGTGAAGAGGGTGGTGAGAGTAAGTGAGCTTGAGAAGGAGACCTGTGTGAGGAAGTACCAGGAGAGACTGAGTACAGAATGGAAAAAGGTGAGAACAATGGAAGCAAGGGGAGTGGGGGAGGAATGGGATGTATTTAGGGAATCAGTGATGGATTGCGCAAAAGATGCTTGTGGCATGAGAAGAGTGGGAGGTGGGTTGATTAGAAAGGGTAGTGAGTGGTGGGATGAAGAAGTAAGAGTATTGGTGAAGGGGAAGAGGGAGGCATTTGGACGATTTTTGCAGGGAAAAAATGCAATTGTGGGAGATGTATAAAAGAAAGAGACAGGAGGTCAAGAGAAAGGTGCAAGAGGTGAAAAAAAGGGCAAATGAGAGTTGGGGTGAGAGAGTATCATTAAATTTTAGGGAGAATAAAAAGATGTTCTGGAAGGAGGTAAATAAAGTGCGTAGGACAAGGGAGCAAATGGGAACTTCAGTGAAGGGCGCAAATGGGGAGGTGATAACAAGTAGTGGTGATGTGAGAAGGAGATGGAGTGAGTATTTTGAAGGTTTGTTGAATGTGTTTGATGATAGAGTGGCAGATATAGGGTGTTTTGGTCGAGGTGGTGTGCAAAGTGAGAGGGTTAGGGAAAAGGTATATATATATATATATATATATATATATATATATATATATATATATATATATATATATATATATATATATATATATATATATATATATATATATATATATATATATATATGTATATATATATATATATATATATATATATATATATATATATATATATATATATATATATATATATATATATATATATATACATATATATATATATGTATATATATATATATATATATATATATATATATATATATATATATATATATATATATATATATATATATATATATATATATATATATATATATATATATATATATATATATATATATATATATATATATATATATATATATATATATACATATATATATATATATGTATATATATATATATATATATATATATATATATATATATATATATATATATATATATATATATATATATATATATATATATATATATATATATATATATATATGTATATATATATATATATATATATATATATATATATATATATATATATATATATATATATATATATTTATATATATATATATAAATGCATATCTTTCTTTCTTTCTTTCATACTATTCGCCATTTCCCGCGTTAGCGAGGTAGCGTTAAGAACAGAGGACTGGGCCTTTGAGGGAAATCCTCATCTGGCCCCCTTCTCTGTTCCTTCTTTGGAAAAATAAAAAAAAACGAGAGGGGAGGATTTCCAGCCCCCCGCTCTCTTCCCTTTTAGTCGCCTTCTACGACACGCAGGGAATACGTGGGAAGTATTCTTTCTCCCCTATCCCCAGGGATAAAATGCATATATATATATATATATATATATATATATATATATATATATATATATATATATATATATATATATATATATATATATATATATATATATATATATATATATATATATATATATATATTCGCTATTTTTCTCCCCTTAGGGCCCTCTGACCACAATCCTATGACTGTTACCTATGATAAGGCACACCACCTACTGGGCACAACCACTAGGCACGCAACACTCTCAAAATCCAAACTTTTGCACTTTAGAGGAGGTTAGTGGTCATTCCAGCGGGCCTTTTTACTGACTTTCCTAGGGTATGCCTTATGCTGTGCTGAACGTATAGCGGAGGTCATCTTGACTGGCATATCATCTTACATCCCATGTTCGACTACATCTATCTATCTCATATCTTAGTTCCAGGAAGGGGCAGCAAAATGTAAAATATCTTTTTTGTGCATCCGTGTGTATCTTCCATGTGTTATCTCGTGGGTGAGGTAGTCTGTACAGCACTTCACTCTGTCAGTTCGGGAGCAAACCTGCTTCTGAAAGTGTAAATGAAAAGAGAAAATCATATTGCTGTGTAAATAGTGAGAGCAGTTTGATTCTTCTGAACGATCGCATTACAACTATTACTTTCAGGTGAGCGCATCATAACCACAGCCTTCAGGTGAACACGTCATAACTTTAGCCTTCAGGTTAACACATTATAACTTCATCCTTGAGATGAACGCATCATTCATACAACTTTCAAGTAAGGGCATCGTAACTACAACCTTCAGGTGAGTGCATCGTAGCCAAAACTTCAGGTGAGGCAAGCAAATCTACAACCTTAGCGAAGACTTCATAACCACAACATTCAGGTGATGTTATCATAACTATGATCTTAGGGTTTGCTCATCACCATAAAACCTTCGGTTGAGGACATCAATCCACAACCTCCAGGTGAAGATATGATAAGTACAACCTTTGGATGAGAGCATCATAGCCACAACCTTCATATAAGGACATCTAAGCTACAACTTTTAGGTGAGGGTATGATGATTACAACCATCAGGTGAGAGCCTCATAATTACATCCAACCGGTGAACACATCATAGTTACGACATTCAGGTAACGCATTTTGATTACAACCATCAGGTGATCGCATCATAATTACAACCGTCAGGTGAAAGCATCATAATTACAAGCGTTAGATGAACGCATCGTCATTACAACTGTCAGGTGAACACATCATGACTGCAACCGCCAGGCGAACACATCATAACTACAACCATCAGGTGAACTCATCATAACTACAACCGTCAGGTGAGCACATCATAACTACAACCATCAGGTGAACTCATCATAACTACAACCGTCAGGTGAACACATCATAACTACAACCATCAGGTGAACTCATAACTATAACCGTCAGGTGAACACATCATAACTACAACCGTCAGGTGAACACATTATAACTACAACCATCAGGTGAACTCATCATAACTACAACCATCAGGTGAACTCAACTACAACCATCAGGTGAACACATCATAACTACAACCGTTAGGTGAACACATCATAACTACAACCATCAGGTGAACTCATCATAACTACAACCATCAGGTGAACTCATCAGTTCCCGGGAGTTTGCTACTGTGTCCATGAATAAGTCCTGTTCAGACTGACGCCCTGACAGAGGGATTTCATTGCTAATGGCATGAGAAAAATCCCGTGCATTATACATATACAAACCCTGATGAATATGTGACTGCTTAATCAACTTTTACAACTGACCGGTTGGCTCCTGTGTGTAGACACGGCTTCTCAACACCATTATACCAGCATGATATTGAACTAACATATGGAGCAACATGATAGAATTTGGACGATGAAAAGATGCATAAAACTAGGCTGACTGAGTAATTGGACTTAGGCGCCTATCAACCACCAGGGTCGTTAAAGCCTCCATCATCAAGCTACATCCGCTTACCGAACAATCTTGAACACCTTCATCAGGTGTTGAGGATACGTTTATGACTGTATGCATACATTCGGACTATGTTTATGGCCCCTGTAATACACGTACGCACTCAAGGAAAATAAGTAACTTTTCTGCACACAACTCCACAAGCTCTTCACCATTTCCAATCATAGCACTGACTACCCCATTCCACTCCATTTATATCATCCACTGCCACATTACTCGCCTTCGCATTTAAATCGCTCATCACTTATACCTGGTGACTTATATCAAAATTGCTTACACACTTAGCTGCTCCCAAAATATTTGCCTCACATGATCTTTCTTCTCGTAGCCAGATGCATAAGCACGAATAGTCATCCATCTCTCGCAATCTGCATTCATTTTTACCCATATCGGTATTAATTCAAATTTCTTTCCAATCTATCACACACTCCCAGAACTCCTGTTCCAGGAGAAGTGCTACTTCTTCTCGTGACAGCGATAAAGCATGAAAAAAGTTAATGTGTGGTAATAAAAAGAGTATGGTTGAGAGAGCAGAAGGTGTATTGAAAAGGTTTTGTCACATGGAGAGAATGAGTGAGGAAAGATTGACAAAGAGGATATATGTGTCAGAGGTGGTGGGAACGAGAAGTGGGAGACCAAATTGGAGGTGGAAAGATGGAGTGAAAAAAACAAAGTGGTATACCGGGGTTGACGTGCTGTCAATGGATTGAACCAGGGCATGTAAAGAATCTGGGGTAGACCATGGAAAGTTTTTTTGGGCCTGGATGTAGAAAGGGAGCTGTGGTTTCGGTGCATTATACATGACAGCTAGGGACTTAGAATGAATGAATGTGGCCTTCTATCTTTTCCTAGTGCTACCTCGCGCGCGTGCGGGGGGAGGGGGGTATCATCTCATGTGTGGCTTGTGGAGACGGTAATGAGTAAAGGCAGCATGTATGAATCATGTACATGTGTACATATGTATATGTTTGAGTATGTATATATATGTATACGTTGAAATGCATAGGTATGTATATGTGCGTGTGTGGACCTGTATGAATATGGGTGTGTGTATATGGGTGGGTTGGGCCATTATTTCGTCTGTTTCCTTGCGCTACCTCGCTAACGCGGAAGACAGCGACAAAGTATGATAAATGAATAAAAAAGAAAAAAAATATTTATATATACATACATCCATTTTTGCTCTCCTTGATAACGTTCTCGCCTTCCACACATTCTTCAAGGCTCCCAGAACCTTCGCCCCCTCCCCCACCTTGTAACTCATTTCCGCTTCCATGGTTCCATCCGCTGCCAGATCTACTCCCAGATATCTAAAACACTTCACTTCCTCCAGTTTTTCTCCATTCAGTCTTACCTACCGATTTACTTGTCCCTCAACCCTATTGAACCTAATAACCTTGCTCTTATTCACATTTACTCTCAGCTTTCTTCTTTCACACACTTTCCCAAACTCAGTCACCACCTTCTGCAGTTTCTCACACGAATCAGCCACCAGCGCTGTATCATCAGCCAACAACAACTGACTCACTTCACAGGCCCTCTCATCCACAACAGACTGCATACTTGCCCCTCTCTCCAAAACTCTTGCATTCACCTCCCTAACAACCCTATCCACAAACAAATTCAACAGCCATGGAGACATCACGCACCCCTGCCGCAAACGAACATTCACTGGGAATCAATCACTTTCCTCTCTTCCTACTCGTACACATGCCTTACATTCTCGACAAAAACTTTTCACTGCTTCTAGCAACTTGCCTCCCGCACCATATACTCTTAGTACCTTCCACAGAGCATCTATATCAACTCTATCATATGCCTTATCCAGATCTATAAATGCTACATACAAATCCATCTGTTTTTCTAAGTATTTCTCACATATATTCTTCAAAGCAAATACCTGATCCACACATCCTCTACCACTTCTGAAACCACACTGCTCCTTCCCAATCTGATGCTTTGTATATGCCTTCACCCTCTCAATCAATACCCTCCCATATAATTTCCTAAGAATACTCAATAACATTATACCCCTTTGCCTTTGTACAATGGCACTATGCATGCATTCCGCCAATCCTCAGGCACTTCGCTATGAACCATACATACATTGAATATCCTCACCAACCAGTCAAGGAATAGTGTTTCCAACAATGTCATACGGTTGCGAGGCGTATGCTATAAATAGGGTTGTGCGGAGGAGAGTGGATGTGTTGGAAATGAGATGTTTGAGGACAATATGTGGTGTGCGGCGGTTTGATCGAGTAAGTAATGAATAGGTAAGGGAGATGTGTGGTAATGAAAAGAGTGTGGTTGAGAGAGCAGAAGAGGGTGAATTGAAATGGTTTGGTCACATGGAGAGAATGACTGAGGAAAGATTGACCAAGAGGATATATGTGTCAGAGGTGGAGGGAACGAGGAGAAGTGGGAGATCAAATTGGAGGTGGAAGGATGGAGTGAAAAATATTTTGAGCGATCGGGGCCTGAACATACAGGAGGGTGAAAGGCATGCAAGGAATAAAGTGAATTGGAACGATATGGTATACCGGGGTTGACGTGCTATCATTGGATTGAACCAAGGCATGTGAAGCGTCTGGGGTAAACCATGGAAAGTTTTGTGGGGCCTGGATGTGGGAAGGGAACTGTGGTTTCGGTGCATTGCACATGGCAGCTAGAGACTTAGTGTGAACGAATGTAGCCTTTGTTGTCTTTTCCTAGTGCTACCTCGCAAGCACGCGTGGGGTATGAGGTGCCATTCCATGTGTGGCGGGGTGGCGGCGGGCATGGATGAAGGCAGCATGTACATATATGTACATGTGTATGTATGTATATGTCTGTGTATGTATATGTATGTATACGTTGAGATACATAGCTATGTATATGTGCGTGTGTGGGTGGGCCATTCTTTTGTCTGTTTCCTTGCGCTACCTCGCTAACGCGGGAGACAGCGACAAAGTATTATAGATAAAGATTATATACATATACATATATACATATATATCTGTTGTGGATGAGAGAGCTTGGGAAGTGAGTCCGTTGATGTTCGCTGATGATACATCGCTGGTGGCTGATTCATATGAGAAACTGCAGAAGCTGGTGACTGAGTTTGGTAAAGTGTGTGAAAAAAGAAAGCTGAGAGTAAATGTAGATAAGAGGAAGGTTATTAGATACAGTAGGGTTGAGGGACAAGTCAATTGGGAGGTAAGTTTAAATGGAGAGAAACTGGAGGAAGTGAAGCGTTTTAGATATCTGGGAGTGGATTTAGCAGCGGATGGAACCATGGAAGCGAAAGTGAATCATAGGGTGGGGGAGAGGGCGAAAATTCTGGGAGCGTTGAAGAATGTGTGGAAAGTCAAGAACATTATCTCGGAAAGCTAAAATGGGTATGTTTGAAGGAATCGTGGTTCCAAAAATGTTATATGGTTGCGAGGCGTGGGCTATAGATAGAGTTGTGCAGAGGAGGGTGGATGTGCTGGAAATGAGATGTTTGAGGACAATATGTGGTGTGAGGTGGGTTGATCGAGTAAGTAATAATAGGGTAAGAGAGATGTGTTGTAATAGAAGAGTATGGTTGAGGGAGCAGAGGAGGGTGTTTTGAAATAGTTCGGTCACTTGGAGAGAATGATTGAGGGAAGACTGACCAAGAGGATATATGTGTCAGAGGTGGAGGGAACGAGGAGAAGTGGGAGACCAAATTGGAGGTGGACAGATGGAGTGAAAAAGATTTTGAGTGATCGGAGCCTGAACATGCAGGAGGGTGAAAGACGTGCAAGGAATAGAGTGAATTGGAACGATGTGGTATACCGGAGTCGACGTGCTTTTAATGGATTAAACCAGGCCATGTGAAGCGTCTGGGGTAAACCATGGAAAGTTCTCTGGGGCCTGGATGTGGAAAGGGGGCTGTGATTTCGGTGCATTATACATGACAGCTAGAGACTGAGCGTGAACGAATGAGGCCTTTGTTGTCTTTTCCTAGCGATACCTCGCGCACATGCGGGGGGAGGAGGTTGTTATTTCATGTGTGGCGGGGTGGCGATGTGAATGAATAAAGGCAGACAGTATGAATTATGTACGTGTGTATATATATATATAACTGTGTGTACATATATGTATACGTTGATATATAGGTATGTATATTTGCGTGTGTGGACGTGTATATATCCATGTGTATGTGGGTGGGTTGGGCCATTCTTTCGTCTGTTTCCTTGCGTTACCTCGCTAACGCGGGAGACAGCGACAAAGTAAAAAAAAACGAATAAATGAATACATATATATCTATGAAATGCCCTCCAACAGCAAGGATTCGAACCCGGACGTTTCTCGTGGTAGTTGGGAACGCTAACCGCTCAGCTATGATAGCCTCTAATAGGGGAAATGACTATTCCATTACAAGTAATCGAATTGGGTCTAGACCCGTCAAGTTCCATCAATATCACATTACCAGTAGTCAACTACTTTAGAGAACTTGCTGTTACACGCGGAGGGATGTACAAATGAACGTGCCATCCAAGTGCAGGGATTTTTTTGCATGGTAGATGGGAATGCTATCATCACCCCTGAAAGGAAAAAGACTATTCGATTACAAGTAATTGAACATTGTTCGTCTCATATCCATGAGAAAAGGTATCTAGGACTGGTCAAATATATCCTCCGTTATCATGAGTAACTCGTGCTGGGAGTGGAAGCACAGTGGAAGTGGGTCACCTACATAGAACATGAGGATGTAGTCTCAAACATTACTGCCCATGTTACGCCCTTGAGCACAAAGGCATTACCTTTTGGGTATGTTGACTTGACCTTTGACCTATGCAATTAAGGTTCAGGTCAAAGGCAGAATCATTCTAACCAAAGATCGAACCATCGTGCTCAGAAAGTGAAGTGGAAAAGTATGGTAGTGGCAACAGTTGGAGGATCAATTGTTTATGACGATCGCTGGTCTAGTCTTGGCGGACTATCCCTACCAGAGGGAAGGCTGCCACGGTGTGGATGATGCATCACAGAAACTAGAATCGCAAAGCAATTCCCTTTGTCCATATTTGATACCCGTTGGAGATTATGACTAGTAATGTCCCCGCTCGGTAAATACATATGCCAACACCCAGCTCCCTTAGGTACACAAAAAGGGAATCCCCAGTGCACGTGGAAAAGTTGTTGATGACATACAAAAGGGTAATCAACTAGTTTTTGAGGCATGGTGTGGCAGCTAGGGAGAGAGAGAGAGAGAGAGAGAGAGAGAGAGAGAGAGAGAGAGAGAGAGAGAGAGAGAGAGAGATGTAGCTTATGTTCACAAGCATTTCACCTGCTGATTAATTTGCTTGTCCAGATGACAAAACGAATATACCCCTGACAGATCCGGGTTCTTTTCCCGTAAAAAACTAAACCACTCAGCCATTGATCCTTCACCGTCCACCGGTTAACACGTATGTGTATGTTTGATGATCTGAATGACCTCTTTGGACAGTTCAGGGAGGGAGTTTTACACTGGTCGGGCCCCATTTCTTGATGATTCTCTGTTATGATTTAACTTTTGAAATTTCTGGATGTTGTCCGAATTTACCATGTTGTCGTTTAATTCATTCTGTTCTTCAACCACTCATACAATAAAAGTACTTTTTTAAATCTTTTTGAACAAGTTTCTTTGCTCATGTTACGTCCACTGGTCGTCCGAACACTAGATCTTTCGGACAAGTCTTCACTGTCTACGTCATCAGTTTGTTTTATAAATTGAGAGGCTACAAGCAGGTCACCCTCACCCTTCTCTACTCTGTGATGGGCAAATTTAAGGCCTATTAGCTTTTCCTTGTAACTCAGCTCTCTTGATATTGGTATCATCTTTGCTGCTCTCCTCTGGACCTTTTTTATTAGTTGTGTATGCTTCTTTAGATGCTGTGACCAAAATTGAGAAGCTTATTCTAGTCTTGGCCTTATGTATGATGTAAACAAGTGAATGGATATTTCCATATGCAAAAACTTAAATGCAATTCAAATATCTGCTAGCAGACATTTGGTCCCCTTAACTATTCTCCTTAGGTGGAACTTTGTCGACAGGTCAGGGACAATACCCACTCCCAAATCTCTCTTAAAACACAGATCCTTTCGCCTTATTTTTCGATAGATGACGCTTTTTGAATCGAGACCTTTCCTTATTACATCCTTAATACAGTGCATCTAACTTTGGATGAATTTCATCTGCCATGGAGTCAGTCAAGTTTCCCTTGTGACTTGATGAAATCTCCCATGATTTTCAATTTCCTCATGACCTTTGCGTCATCTGCAGGTATATTCAGATTGGAGTCCATACTTTTCCGTAAGTCATTTACATAAATGAAAATATATGGTCCAAGAACAAAACCTTGCGGAACTTTTCGACCCAATTTGAGAACCCCGCCCCCGTTTGACACGCAATTTGTTCCCTTCTATTAAGATACTCTTACATCAGAGAAGTCTTCTCCTGATACCTGCCTGGTGATCCAGCTTCTTAATCAGTCTCCCAAGCAGTAGAGGGTCATATGCTTTCTGGCAGTCCAGATGTAAACAATCCACCCAGCCTTCTCTTTAGTCCACTACTGAGCTCATCGTCTTAAAGAAATCCAGGACGTTCATGACACATGTTCTTTTCCTGAAATCATGTTGTCTATCACGAAGGTCATTTTCCCTCGGCAGAAAGTCATCTGTTTGCATTCTGATTATTCTTTTTTTTCATTACCTCACAAATCACATTCATGAGGGAGACAGGTCTCTAGTTCAATGTCTATTTCCTGTCGCCTTTCTTATAGATAGCTATGACGTTGGCCCTTTTGGACTCCCTTGACATTTTGCCTTTCTTCAGCAACATCCTAAACAGTAATTCAAGAGATACGCCAATTATATCTGCACACATCTTCAGTACATATGTTGATATTTCATCAAAGCTATGAGCTTTTTATGGGTCAGATTCTTTAGTATTTTTTAATGTCTTTTTCACATATCTCAATATTGACTCAAACCTCCTCCCCATTCCATCTCACTGGTGTTGGGGTCAAAGTGTCTTTCACCGTGAACATCCTGATGTATATATGTATATCTGCAAATCTCTCTGAATCTCGAAGCTTGATTAGCCGTTCTTTAATTGACAATTTTCTTCTGATGAATTTATGGATATGATTTGGATTGTCGTTCTTTTTGTCCACATCATTCTTTTCACTGTCTATATTCCTCATTTCTTATCTTGCTATACTCGTTCTTTGATCTTTAATACCTAAAAATGATGGTTGATTGGAGTCACCAACAGTGCATTATCATTCTATCAACTTTTTGATTCAATCTCCTGGGCGCCGGTGCATCAGTCAGCTGATCAACACCAGAGACTGCTTCTTCTCTCCCTTCCTGCCCACTGTTTCCAGTAATTTCCGTGCCCTGTGTTATGAGCATTTCCTCTCGGCCAATATTCTCTGAGACATCTAGAATAGCTCCTTTTGATCCTTCCTGCTCTTTGATCATCCTCCCTTATTTCCATTGGTTAAGTGACCTTCAGACTCCGCACCTGATTCTGATGATCATTTTTACACTGAGCTTCAGTTACCTGAGTTCCTCTCTCAACTCATGTAACGCACTTGAAGATCCATTAAAGGATTTCTTAGTTTCTTAGTATCCTCCTGTAACTATGATGATCTTTAATCTTGTATGTACCGGTATGTTGAAATCTCCTACCATAATCGATTCGTGTTTATTACAAATTTCTGCTGACTGATCATAAAACTCTATCGTCTACCGTGCGTCTGAGAGGGAGACTTCCATAAACCATTCCTACCCGTATTTTCAATGAAACTTATCTTTAATCTATACAAGAATGGAGTTGACATTTTTAGCACCGGTTTAAGACGACATTCAGCTAAAAGCAGGACACCATCGCTCACATTATTTCCCTTATCATTGGTAGATAGAATGCATCCTGACACTTCATATCGAAAGGGATATCTCCATCTTTTTTTTTTACATCTAACCAGATTTCAGAGATATTAATCGTCATTATCTTCAGTTGTCTCTCTCTCTCTCTCTCTGATTATTTGTTAGTCTACAGAGCGCATTAGCATGATGTGTTATTTACGACCAATATTTGTTGTGGGAAGTACATAAGGAGGGGAGACGGGTCCGTTCTACATAGGCAGCGTTTTTCGGCCAGAACGCACGTGTAGACTCGTTCTGGAGTTTGGCAAAACACGCCACTCCCAGTTCCTTCAGGCGCAGTCCGTCCTTTGTAAGCGAATGAAACCATGAAATACCAACGCAAATTTACGAATTAACTCCCTCAACTAAAAAAGATGTTCATGGTGTCAAATACTAGTTTCGAAAACGACCAAGTTAACGGTATTTCTCCAAAAGTTCTTCCATCTGTATTTCTCCAAAACTCCATCTCTGCTAACGTACTTGGTTGGTACCTTTATGAGAACGTAAATGGTGTAGTATCGTCAACACACCCTGGACCTTATCTACAGCGTCGGCTACATCATCATACCACGCCACCTGCAGAGAAACAAAACAATAACACATTAAAGGGTGCTCATGGTACGGGAATTCCAATACAGTGTGCGGAAAAAAATTATTTCTCTCTAATGAAGTTTTAGATCAAGATCAAAAATTAAGAAAAACTTCATAGAAATTCATATCATTATCATTATTTTTTTCTTTTTTTTGTTTCGTCTACTGGTTATAGCGAGCGTGTGCAGGGGTTGCGAATAACGTGCCTCACAGCCAGCTCCTGACGAGAGAGGAAGATGAGCAAATGACATTTCTTTTTCGTTTTTCGTATTGAGATGATCTCCAGTGTTGTCCTGTTCTTTCGTACACAGGCACAGTGTTGGCGGCAGAAAACATAAACGTATTTCGATATGTTACAACGTTCACACTCAAGATTCAGTTTGAGGGAGACTAATTGTTAAGTAAGGATAGTTTATTGAAAGATTCGTTTCTTTCCTTATAATGAAAGTTTTGCTTTTATTTCATACGTACTTTTACTTCATACACAGACGCAATGATGTCAGTGAATAACATTGAATGCATTGCTCAAATATTACGCCTTTTTCGCACTACGTTATAAATGTGGCTGGTATGTATGGCGATGATAGTGGAGATGCTGTCTGGGTATCTTAGAGTCATCTGTTACCAAAGTTATCCAGTCCCTCAACGGCTACGTAATGTCCTCCGTGGACGAGAGTTCCCTGAAAACGCCTTCCCTTCTCTCTCTCTCTCTCTCTCTCTCTCTCTCTCTCTCTCTCTCTCTCTCTCTCTCTCTCTCTCTCTCTCTCTCTCTCTCTCTCTCTCTCTCTCTCTCTCTCTCTCTCTCTCTCTCTCTCTCTCTCTCTCTCAGGATAATACTACCCATTCTCTTGCATCTGTCTTTCCCCTCCCTCTCATCTATAACACTGTGTAAGACGTTTATAAACATCTTTACATTAGGATCCATTGGTTCCAGGCAACAACTGTGTAATTATCAGTTGAATAACACTCGCTCAATTCTGATATCTTAGCTGGAGCCGAGATACCAAAACATCACACCTATATTTCTTCATTTTCCTTCTGTTTCTGAACATATATACATCTAATCTCCCCAAGCATATCATATATATAAACCTTCTTACATCAAATGAAAGTCAAGAATCATACTGATCACGACGATCGTAGCCCATATTTATCCTCTGCTCAGCGGATCGAGTCTCGTTCACTCCGTTCCTATGAAGGTTTACCACGAGACAATGAATTCACCATTTTCTATTTCCATCTCGTTTTCCTCTACATATCCACACAAAGAAAGAAGAAAAACCTTTTCCATGGTTCTGAACTTGATACATAAATACTGACAGAATTTTTATTTTTCTGAAATATATAAAAGTGTTCACTAAAAGGTGTATAAATTAGCAACGAAACGACTATCAATCAAAGTCAACAGTGTGGACAGGGGCCTGGAAGATGGGAGCTGGAGACAGGGGCCTGGATGATGGAAGCTGGACACAGGGGCTGGAGGACGGAAGTTGGAGACAGAGATTCCTGAGGATGGGAGCTAGGGACAGAGGGGAGGAGGATAGGGAGAGGAGGGATGATCAGGGAGGAGTGGTGAGAACCAAGTCGAGGAGAAGTGAAAGGTAAGTAAAGCTTGTTAGAGAAAGGAGAGGAACAGTACAGATGGGGAACAATGGTGATGAGTACGTTAAGGGATGGCAACTTGAGAATAACCAGAGATAGGTGCATTAAGTTTTCAGCAAAGCGTAGTAAGTGTGTATGACAGGATCGTGACACGGAAGAGTAAATTCGTAACGTGTAGATGAAACTACCTTTAAGAAGGAAGAGACAAATCAGAATGCAATAA
Organism: Panulirus ornatus; assembly: GCF_036320965.1. NCBI lineage: Eukaryota > Metazoa > Arthropoda > Malacostraca > Decapoda > Palinuridae > Panulirus > Panulirus ornatus. Next base: position 27,735,869 of record NC_092229.1, on the reverse strand, counting down.
GACTAAATGAACAAGACATGGACCAGATTGTAAGTGTAGAAGACTCATTTGGAACACATATATCAACTGAGAAGTCAGCAAATGAAGGAAAGTGATACAGACAATTAGCAGAAATATGAAAGGAAGTGCGTGTGAACAGAGAAATAATGTGAAATATGAACTATCTGATAAGTTCTATGGAAGAAGTGTAATTGAGAGGGTGAGGGCATGTAAGTACAAGACACAGAAAGGTTAAAGATTAAAGACATTAAATGGGGAAAAATGTAGGGGAAATGTGGAGTTAACCAGTTCAGAAGAGGGAGGAATATACGCAAGACTCAGAGTGTGTGATTTCTATTTGTGTGACACAGTTGAGAGTTACACGTGTGGCGGCTCGTCTCTTAATCTTAAGAACACACACACACACACACACACACACACACACACACACACACACACACATATCCCAGCTTACGGCAGGCACTCAACCACAAACCAGCCTCAGAGGGAAAGATGGACAGCTGGGGTGTGTGTGTGAGCCGAACGACCTTTCGAGGACTAGAACCTGGGCCCATTAGATTGTTGGATTGCAATGCTTACAACTACACGTGTAATGTATGTGTGGTGTGTGTGTGTGTGTGTGTGTGTGTGTGTGTGTGTGTGTGTGTGTGTGTGTGTAATTTCCTATTTGTAATTACCAATCTGTATTGTAAGGGAAGAGAGTTTCATTCTCGTGGGACCACGCCTCTTGACCATACTTTACGATCATACAACATTTCAACCTATTTTCTCATTCAGTTATACTCTATTCATCCACCATTCATATCATGAAATACTTTATTACATCTTGCTTTAATGTTTGCTATATCCTTTGGTTGTTTTATCCCTACGTCATTCGTAAAACTGTGTACTGTCTACATGATCAACCTGATTTATGGACTTTAAGGCTCGGATTACGTCAGCCATCACTCTTATCCCTCCCATGGCGGACAGATTAAAGGCCTTTAGTTTTCCCAGTTGCTCAGCTCCCTCATTTCTGAAGCTATCTTTGTTTCTCTTCTGTGGTAGCTGTGTGTACTTTCTTAAGTGTGATCACCAAACCTGAGAGGCATATTCTAGTCTTGGTCTAATGTAGAATGTAAACAGCTTACTGAATATTTCATTATCCATATACTTGAATGTTATCCAACAGACGCTTTTGTCTCCTTTGCTGTTTTTCTAATATGGAGTTCAGGCGACAGGCTAGGGACTAATTCAGCCCCCAAGCCCCTTGAATACTGAGACTCCTTCAGCTAATCTCCTGCTAGATAATACTCATATTAAGTCCGTCTTTGACTGGGTCCCATCCTCATTACTTTATGATTACTATTGCTGAATTTCATTACCCATATATCAGACCATTTTTGGAATTGATCTAGTTTTTCATGAAAGTTGATGCAATCATCCTCACTTTTTACTTTCCTCACTACCATGGCATCAACTTCAAACATGTTCAGGTAGGATTCTAATCCTTCTGGCAATGTATTCACATAGATCAAGAAGAGCAATGGTCCTAAGGCCGGACCCTGCAGCACAGCACTTATAACTTCAACCCATTTCAAGCAAACTTCCCTATCATGAACCCTTTTATTCCTTCCATTAAGATGAATTATCCATCGAGCTAGTCTTCCCCTTATTCTTGTCTGAATATCCACCATCTTCACAAGACTGCTTTGTGGGATAGTGCCAAATGCTCTCCGGCAGTCAAAATGCAGACACTTCACTTAGCCTTCTCCTCTGTTTTATGTCTTATCTGCCTTGTATGGGTCAAGACCTTTAAGTATTCTATTAACATCTTTTCTCGATACCTTAAGGTTTTCTAAAACCTCCTGCCTTTTCCATTTCACTGTCGTTGAGCTATGGTGTCGTCCACTGTAAAAACACTTTTTAAGTTGTTATTCATTTCCTCATATATTCTTACGTCATACTCATAAATGTTGTCCTTTGAATCCCTTAACCTAACTAGCTGCACTTTAACTGACGACTGACTCCTGATGAATTTATGGAAAAGTTTTGGATTTTCAAAGTTTCCTTTTGTCCTTTTCCTTTTCCTGGTATACTCGTTCCGTGCTCTCTAATACATACATATGTTGCAAATGCTGACTGACTTAAATGTTACCTATATCTCCACTGCTGCAGATCTCGAAGCTCCTTTGCTTTTTGGCATCTTTTACCTAATCATTCTTTCCTTTTTCTTACCATTCCCTCTGTATTCGAGGTTAGTTGAACCCTTGTTCCTACTCCTTCTCTGTAAATTTCACGGAACCTCTCACCACATTGCTCTGGTTCCTGGTGACTGGACTCCATTCCCCAGCCTGTAGTACCAAAGTAATCATCATGATTTGTGTAATTTCCACAAACATATCTCCTCTTCAGGTCTTAACATTCTCATTTACCACACAGTTGTGTTTGAAAACTTGAACATGATATCATCACATTTTCCACTTGATGTATTATATACGACACTCTCAATATCCATGTTAGCATGAGTGAAAACATGATCTGGAAATGATGGTGTATCACTCCCCTTCATACTAGTGTGTTCAGTGCCATGTTGGTATGGGGATTGTTTCCATAGACACCCAAAGAAATTTCTGTCTCCCCGACTCCCCGTCACCATGAGAATGTAAGTTCCCTCAGCGTATATCTTCTATGATGACCGAACTCCCCATCATCAGTACTTTACCTTCTCTATCAAGAGATTATGATGCTGGTTCTTGAACCATCGTGATTATACATCCAGTGTCATCATTGTGTATTTGTTCTGGATTATCAAAATTCTTTGTAGGATTATATAGTAACAACCCCACTGTGTGTGTGTGTGTGTGTGTGTTCTAACAGTAATGTTCATCTCCCCTTTCACACCTGAGTGATATTTGATGTTCTTTATGATCAAGATCCACTTTAATCTCCCACAATACACGAACAGTAACCCTCGGACGATTCCACTGAAAGTATATTCAAGCATTTTTTTTTTTTCTGTTTTCACTTGGACTGTCTGAGGAAATGATCTGCCAGTGTTGTCGGCCCACCTGTTGCTATGTGGTATGTTTCAGAGACCCTCAGGTCCCTTGTTGCTGTGTGGTATGTTCCATGGGCTCTCAAACCTCCTGCTGTGCCACATGTTCCACAGGCCTTCAGGCCAATTGATGTGGAGTCTGTTCCACATGTCCTCATTTCCCCGGCTGTGCAGTATGTTCCAGTGGTCAATTTCTATCAGAAGAAGTTTCTCTTGACACAAACACTCAGTATAACTTGTCAACAATATGAATACTTGAGTCTGACTCAAAGATTTGAATCTGTCTCACTCCCCACCATGTCTGGGAAGGCTTGCAGCAGACACCATATGAGGAGTAGAAGCTGGAGCAGTGTTAAGTAGCAGCCGTAATGTTAATTCAGTTGTCATATAATTAGTTTGATGAATGAGGAGGAGTCTAGGAAATATAACCCACGCAAAGGACGACTGCCTGAAAATTCAGAGGGATTTAGACAAACTAAAGAAATTGTCAGGACCATGGCAGACGCATTTCAAGGTGGACACGCAAAGTAATGTACTCTGGTACTAGAACTATAAATTAGTAGTGGAAAATGCTTGGCAAACCATTATTGAAAGGAGAGAAGATAATGTCCTTAGAGTGATTATCCTTTATGACCTCATATAGGTAAACAGTGCTTAGCTGCATGCAGTACAGCCAACGTGATATCAGGATTGACAGTCTAATATATAAACTGCAAGACAACAGATGCTATATCCATAAGGACACGGTCAGACCTCACTTGGGATACACTGTTCAGTTCTGGTCACCAAAGCACATCATGAGATGAAGAATTACTATAACGGATTTAGTGAAGGTCAACTAAACTAATTCATCAGTTTAGAAATGAAATTTAATGAGGAAGGAAAGTCTCAATGACCTTAGACGATTCTAAAGAAAATTGAATGAAACTCAGCCTCCAAGACCTGACGAAAGTTTTAAGAAAATTAGATCATTTCATCAACGTAACGTACGACACTTTCTTCACTACAGACAGAGATCCGGTGACGAGTAATAACCATATCAAGATAAAAGAAAGGAAGGATGAAAGCAACGTGGAGAGAGAGACACTTCCAGATGTGATAATTGTGATGATTATCATTATCATCAGATCAGATCAATGCACATACTTCAGTGACACAGTTATCTTTTAAACGTAAATAACACTGCTTCAGTAAGAGTCATGATTGCAGCTTCTTTATCTTCAGGATCCAGTCATTCACAATCAACTTTTTGTTTTTCTTCCAGCGAGCAGTTGAGCGGGAGGGAGAAGCTGGTGGTAGGTGCCTCTCTGCTCTACTGTCCCTCCCTCGACCACAACCGAGGCCAAGTGTCACCGATGACCTCATCATGAACCATCAGGTCTCATGTTACCCATCTTTCTAGTGTGCTGCTCCACGTACAACCACAGCTTGACCCACAACCAGCTTGAACTACCATAGGACGCTATCACCACTACTATCACCACCACCGCAACTATCACCATCACCACCACTATCACCACCATTATCATCACCACCACTATCACCACCACCACCACCACCACTATCACCACCATCACCACCACCACCACTATCACCACCACCACCACTATCACCACCATCACCACCACCACCACTATCACCACCATCACCACCACCACCACTATCACCACCATCACCACCACCACCACTGTCACAACTCCAACCCCAACCTGAACCACCCCTTCCAACAACAACAATAGTAATATGACCAACAACACCACTACCACCACCACCACCACTACTCGATCCCCAGTCTGAACCACCTTAAATGATACAAGATCCTTGACCATCACTACCGCCACCTGATCCACAACCTGAAGTTCCACTAACGTTACAAGACCCCCATCACCACACCACCACCGTCACCATCACTACTGCCACAACCACTGACACCACCCATTCCCAACCTGAACCACCGGTGGCCAGCGTACGACAGACAGTCTACACCACTACCATCACCACAACTACTGCCATCACTACAACCACAACCACAACTACTGCCATCACTACAACCACAACCACAACTACTGCCATCACTACAACCACAACCACAACTACTGCCATCACTACAACCACAACCACAACTACTGCCATCACTACAACCACAACCACAACTACTGCCATCACTACAACCACAACCACAACTACTGCCATCACTACAACCACAACCACAACTACCCCTGCATCATCCCTAAAGTGGACCACCACCAACGGCATAAGACCTTTCACCACCACCACCACAACTACCACCACCTCCACCCATCCACCACCACCAGCGTTACAAGACCCTCCATCACCACCATCACCACCACCAGCGTTACAAGACCCTCCATCACCACCATCACCACCACCAGCGTTACAAGACCCTCCATCACCACCACCAGCGTTACAAGACCCTCCATCACCACCACCAGCGTTACAAGACCCTCCATCATCATCACCACCACCATCGCTAGCCTCTGCATAATTTCCAGGCATGTGTCACCGACTAACTTTGCACTAACAAGGTTGGCCCAGCTTTCAATCGATAAATCAGAGAGATGACGCCCCTAAAACTCTCGGCCACAAGTTTTCGACACTTTTTTATTGCCGGTAATGCGATAACGCCGTCGGGGGCGATACCCAGTGAGGAAGGGGAGGGAGGCTGTGGTGATGGTGGTGGTGATGGTAGGGACGTGGCGGCAGTGGTAGTAAGGGTGAGATGTTGGCCCCGGTGGTAGGGGGTGGTGATGGTAGGGATGTAGCGGCAGTGGTAGTAGGGGGAGATGTTGGCCCCGGTGGTATGGGGTGGTGATGGTAGGGACGTGGAAGAAGCGGTAGTGAGAAAGATGTTGGCAGGACTTGGTGTTGATGGAATGAGGGAGAGGAAAATTATGGTGGTAGTGGTGGTGATGGTGTTGTCATATGAGAGGAGGAGGTGCGAAGAGTGTGTGCTGGTGTTGCTGGTGATGATGCTGATGATGGTGTGAAGCGTGTGATGGTCGTTGTGGTCTTGTTGATGATGCTGATGGTAGTGGTGATAATGGTGGTAGTCGCAATGGTGGTTGACGGTGGTAGTCGCAGCGGTGGAGACGATGGTGTAGTAGTGGTGATGGTGATGGTAGTTGTAGTGATGGTGATGGTTAGCGGTGACGGTGGTGGTGGTGGTGGTGGATGATAGTGTCGGCGGTGGTGTGGTGGTGAGAGCGGTGGTGATAGTGAGCTGGGAGGACTAGGGGTTGGTGGAGAGACTCGGGAATGGCCAATATATCAACAGAAACACACAGACTTGCCAAAAAATGTGCAAAACAGAGCTACAAACACAGTGACAGAGCTTCCAGGGTGGTATAGAAAACGCCAAACCTTTCACATGTGACAATCCGAAAAATACAGTGAAAATTACGATAACAGAACCAATCAGTAACTAAGATCATGTTGAAACCCATGAGAGGCGAGACCCAGGCTTGGTATCAACGAATATCGGCCGAGCCACAGTGCAGTAAATATATGGAATCAAGAAATGTCAGCCTATCGGACGAGATCTTGACTGATTCTGGTATACTCATGAAATTCTGTGCAAGCATCTAGGTTAGGCAGACACCGCGCGACACCAACAAAAGGAAAACAATGAAGGAAAAATCTGTTGCCTCTAGATGATGCCATCCACCAAACCTCTGATATGTATCTATCTTTAATTGTAACTATGTATGTACGTAAGTTTATATATCCTCTTTGTCAATCTTTCCTCACTCATTCTCTCCATGTGACCAAATCATTTCAGTACACCCTCTTCTGCTCTCTCAACCACACTCTTTTTATTCCCACACATCTCTCTTACCCTTTCATTACTTACTCGATCAAACCACCTCATACCACAAATAGACCTCGAATATTTCGTTTCCAACACATCCACCCTCCTCTGCACAACCCTATCTCGCAACCATATAACAATGTTGGAACCACTATTCCTTCAAACATACCCATTTTTGCTCTCCGAGATAACGTTCTCGCCTTCAAAACATTTTTCAACGCTCCCAGAACCTTTGCTATCTCCCCCACCCTGTGACTCTCTTCCACTTCCATGGTTCCACTCCCAGATATCTAAAACACTTCACTTCCTCCAGTTTTTCTCCATTCAAACTTACCTCCCAATTAAATTGTCTCTCAACCCTATTGAACCTAATAACCTACTCATATTCACATCTCTAAACTTTCTTCTTTCACACACTCTATCAAACTCAGTCACCAACTTCTGCCTGTTTTTCACGCAAATTAGCCACAAGCGCTGTATCATCAGCAGACAACAACTGACTCACTTCCCAAGCTCTCTCATCCACAACAGACTTCATACTGGCTCCTCTCTCCAAGTCTTGCATTCACCTTTCTAACAACCCCATCCATAAACAAATTAAACAACCATAAAAACATAACGCACCCCTGCCGCAAACCGACATTCACTGGGAACCTATCACTTTCCTCTCTTCCTACTCGTACATATGCCTTACATCCTTGGTACAACTTTTCACCGCTTTTAGAGACTTACCTCCCACGCCATATACTCTTAAAACCTTACACAAAGCATCTCTATCAACCCTATTATATGCCTTCTCCACGTCCATAGATTCTACATAAAAATCCATCTATTTTTCTAAGTATTTCTCACATACATTCTTCAAAGCAAACACAAACATCCTCTACCACTTCTGAAACCACACTGCTCTTTCCTAGTCTGATGCTCTGTACATTCCTTTACCCTCTCAATCAATACCCTCCCATATAATTTCCCAGGAAAACTCAATAACCTTATACCTCTGTAATTTGAATACTCACCTTTATCCCCTTTGCCTTTTCACAATGGCACTATGCATGCATTCCGCCTATCTAGAGGCACTTCACCATGATCCATATATATACTGAACATTCTTACCAACCAATCAACACAGTCACCCCCTTTTTTAATAGATTCCAATGCAACACCATCCAAACCCGCCGCTTTGCCGGCATTCATCTTCCGCAAAGCTTTCATTACCTCTTCTCTGTTTACCAAATCATTCTCCCTGACCCTCTCACTTCGCACATCACCCCGACCAAAACATCCAGCATCTGCCACTTTGTCATCAAACACATTCAAGAAACCTTCAGAATACTCACTCCATCTCCTTCTCGCTTCATCACTACTTGTTATTTGACTCCTTCACCAATGTTCCCATTCGTTCTCTTGTCTCACATACTTTACCTCCTTCCAAAATATCTTTATTTTCCATAAAATTTAATGATACTCTTTCACCCCAACTCTCATTTGCCCTCTTTTTTTCCTAATGCACCTTTCTCTTGACCTCCTGCCGCTTTCTTTTATACATCTCCCAATCACTTGCATTTACCTTCAAAAATCGTCCAAACGCCTCTCTCTTCTCTTTCACTCACAATCTTACTTCTTCATCCCACCACTCACTACCCTTTCTAATGTGCCCACCTCTCACCTTCCTCATGCCATAATCATCTTTTGCGCAAGCCACCACTGCTTCCCTAAATATATCTCATTTCTCCCCCATTCCCCTTACGTCATTTGCTCTCACCTTTTGCCATTCTGCACTCAATCTCTCCTGGTACTTCCTCACACAAGTCTCCTTTCCAAGCTCACATACTCTAACCACTCTCTTCTCCCCAACAGTTTCTATTCTTTTCCGAAAACCTCTACAAATCTTCACCTTCGCCTCCACAAGATAATGATCAGACATCCCTCCAGCTGCCCCTCTCAGGACATTAACATCCAAAAGTCTTTCTTTTACATGTCTATCAATTAATACGTAATCCAATAATACTCTCTGACCATCTCTCCTACTCATGAACGTATGTTTATGTGTATCTCTTTTTAAAGCAGGTATTCTCAATCACCAGTCCCTTTTCAGCACACACATCCACAAGCTCTTCACCATTTCCATTTACAACACTGAACACCCCACGTACACCAATTATACCTCAACTGCCACATTACTCACCTTTGCATTCAAATCACCAATCACTATACCCCGGTCTCGTGCATCAAAGCTGGTAACACACTCACTCAGCTGCTCCCAAAACACTTGCCTCTCATTTTCTTTTTTCTCATGACCTGGTGCATAGGCACCAATAATCACCCATCTCTCTCAGTCCACTTTCAGTTTTACCCATATCAATCTAGAGTATACTTTCTTACACTCAATCACATACTCCTACAACTCCTACTTTAGAAGTAGTGTTACTCCTTCCTTTGCTCTTGTCCTATCACCAACCCCTGACATTACTCCCAAAACATTTTCAAACCACTCTTCTCCTTTACCCGTCAGCTTCGTTTCACTCAGAGCCAAAACATCCAGGTATCTTTCCTCAAACATACTACCTGTCTCTCCTTTTTACTCATCTTGGTTACATCCACACCCATTTAATCACCCCTATCTGAGCCTTCGAGGGGGATGAGCACTCCCCGCGTGGCTCCTTCTTCTGTTTCCCGTTTCAGAAAGTTGAAATACAGTGAGGGGAGGGTTTCTAGCTCCCCGCTCCCGTCCCCATTAGTCGCCTTCTACGACACGTGAGGAATGCGTGGGAAGTATTCTTTCTCCCTATCCCCAGGGATATATATATATATATATATATATATATATATATATATATATATATATATATATATATATATATATATATATATATTATTACATGACAGCTAGAGACTGAGTGTTAACGAATGGGGCCTTTGCTGTCTTTTCCTAGCGCTACCTCGCACATATGAGGGGGGAGGGGGCTGTTATTCCATGTGTGGCGAGGTGGCGATGGGAATTAAATAAAGGCAGATAGTATGAATTATGTACATGTGTATATATGTATATGTCTGTGTGTGTATATATATATGTGTACATTGAGATGTATAGGTATGCATATTTGCGTGTGTGGACGTGTATGTATATACATGTGTATGTGGGGGGGTTGGGCCATTCTTTCGTCTGTTTCCTTGCGCTACCTCGCTAACGCGGGAGACAGCGACAAAGCAAAATAAATATATATATATATATATATATATATATATATATATATATATATATATATATATATATATATATTATTATTTTTTTATTATACTTTGTCGCTGTCTCCCGCGTTTGCGAGGTAGCGCAAGGAAACAGACGAAAGAAATGCCCCCCCCCATACACATGTATATACATACGTCCACACACGCAAATATACATACCTACACAGCTTTCCATGGTTTACCCCAGACGCTTCACATGCCCTGATTCAATCCACTGACAGCACGTCAACCCCGGTATACCACATCGCTCCAATTCACTCTATTCCTTGCCCTCCTTTCACCCTCCTGCATGTTTAGGCCCCGATCACACAAAATCTTTTTCACTCCATCTTTCCACCTCCAATTTGGTCTCCCTCTTCTCCTTGTTCCCTCCACCTCCGACACATATATCCTCTTGGTCAATCTTTCCTCACTCATCCTCTCCATGTGCCCAAACCACTTCAAAACACCCTCTTCTGCTCTCTCAACCACGCTCTTTTTATTTCCACACATCTCTCTTACCCTTACGTTACTCACTCGATCAAACCACCTCACACCACACATTGTCCTCAAACATCTCATTTCCAGCACATCCATCCTCCTGCGCACAACTCTATCCATAGCCCACGCCTCGCAACCATACAACATTGTTGGAACCACTATTCCTTCAAACATACCCATTTTTGCTTTCCGAGATAATGTTCTCGACTTCCAAACATTCTTCAAGGCCCCCAGGATTTTCGCCCCCTCCCCCACCCTATGATCCACTTCCGCTTCCATGGTTCCATCCGCTGCCAGATCCACTCCCAGATATCTAAAACACTTCACTTCCTCCAGTTTTTCTCCATTCAAACTCACCTCCCAATTGACTTGACCCTCAACCCTACTGTACCTAATAACCTTGCTCTTATTCACATTTACTCTTAACTTTCTTCTTCCACACACTTTTCCAAACTCAGTCACCAGCTTCTGCAGTTTCTCACATGAATCAGCCACCAGCGCTGTATCATCAGCGAACAACAACTGACTCACTTCCCAAGCTCTCTCATCCCCAACAGACTTCATACTTGCCCCTCTTTCCAAAACTCTTGCATTTACTTCCCTAACAACCCCATCCATAAACAAATTAAACAACCATGGAGACATCACACACCCCTGCCGCAAACCTACATTCACTGAGAACCAATCACTTTCCTCTCTTCCTACACGTACACATGCCTTACATCCTCGATAAAAACTTTTCACTGCTTCTAACAACTTTCCTCCCACACCATATATTCTTAATACCTTCCACAGAGCATCTCTATCAACTCTATCATATGCCTTCTCCAGATCCATAAATGCTACATACAAATCCATTTGCTTTTCAGCTTAAATTTAAAAGTAATCCAAAATCTCTCTCCATTCTTATCATAACGTATTTTTATGTTATCTCTTTTTAAACAGGTATTCCAATCACCTCCTTTTTCACAAAACCCACAAGCCTTAACCATTTCCATTTAAAACACTAAACACCCCAGAAACCCCAATTATCCTCAACGCCACATTACTCACCTTTGCATTAAAATCACCAACACAAACCCCGGTTTCCCGTGCATAAACTTAACACACCATCAGGTCCCCAAAAAACTTTCCTCTCATTTTCTTTTTTCATGCCGGGGCATAGGGACCAAAAATCACCCCTCTCTCTCTCCACTTTCGTTTTACCCATATAATCAATTTAAATTTTTTACATAAACAATCTCCACAACTCCTTTTTGGGTATGTTTCTCCTTCTTGCTCTTGTCCTTCACCAACCCCTGACTTACTCCCCAAAACATTTTCAAAAACCCCTCTTTCCCTTTCCCTAGTTCGTTTCACTCAAGCCAAAACATCCCGGGTTCTTTCCCAAACATACACCTTTTCTCCTTTTCCATTTGGTTAATCCACACCCCTTTAACACCCCATCTGAGCCTTGAGGGGATGACACTCTCCGCGTGGCTCCTTCTGTTTCCCTTTAGAAAGTTAAATACAGGAGGGGGGGGTTTCTGCCCCCGCTCCCGTCCCCCCTTAGTCGCCTTCTACGACACGGAGAAAGCGTGGGAAGTATTCTTTCCCCTATCCCCAATAAAATTATATTAAAATTTATATTTTTATATATTATTATAAATATATTTTATATATATAATAAATTATAAAAATATTATTATTTTTTTTTTTTATCTTTGCGCTGTCTCCCCTTTTTCCCGAGGTACGAAAAGGAAACAGACGAAAAAAAACCCCCCCCCCCCCCATAAACACATGTAAAAACATACTTTCCACACACCAAAAATAATACCTACACAGCTTTCCATGGTTTCCCCCAAAACGCTTCACAGCCCTAAATTAAATTTCCACTGCCCACACGTCAACCCCGGAATACCAAATCGCTCCAATTCACTCTTTTCCCCTTGCCCCCTTTAAACCCTCCTGCTTGTTTAGGCCCCGATAAACACAAAACTTTTTCACTCCATTTTTCACCCCCAAATTTTGGGTCTCCCTCTTCCCCCTTGTTCCCTCCACCTCCAACTTATACCCTCTTGGTCAATTTTCCTCACTCTTTCCTCTCCAGGGCCCCCAAACCCAAATTTCAAAAAAACCCTCTTCGCTCCCCAAACCCACGCTCTTTTTTTTTTCCACACATCTCTTTTACCCTTTCTTATTTAACTCGATCAAACCACCTACCCCACACATTGTCCTAAAAACATCTCTTTTCCCAAAGCACACCCATCCTCCTGCGCACAACTCTATCCATACCCCACGCCTCGAAACCCAACAACATTGTTGGAACCACTATTCCTTCAAAAATACCCTTTTTTTTGTTTTCCCAAATTTAATTTCTCGATTTCCCAAACTTTCTTAAAGGGCCCCCCCAGGTTTTTCGCCCCCTCCCCCACCCTATGATCCCCCTTCCGCTTCCATGGTTCCATCCCGCTCCCAAAACCACTCCCAGATATCTAAAACATTTCACTTCCTCCATTTTTTCTCCATTCAAATTTACCCCCCAAATTGACTTAAACCCCCCCCAACCCTACTTTACCTAATAACCCTTTGCTTTTAAATTCCCTTTACTCTTAATTTTTCTTCTTCCACAAAAACTTTTCCCAAAAACTCAGTCCCCCAGCTTCTGCAGTTTCTCACATGAATCAGCCACCAGCGCGGTATCATCAGCAAAAACCAACTGACCACTTCCCAAGCTCTCTCACCCCCACAACAGATTAAATATTTCCCCCTTTTTCCCCAAAAATTTTGGGCTTTTACCCCCCCTAAAAAAACCCCACCCATAAAAAAAATTTAAACAACCAGGGAAACATCAAAAACAACCCCTCCCGCAAACCCCCTTCAGGGGGAACCAACCTTTTTCCTCTTTTCCCTACACGTACACATGCCTTACACCCCTGAAAAAAATTTTTCCCAAATGTTCAAAACCAACTTTCCCCCCCCCCCACACCATATTTTCTTAATCCCCTTCCACAGAGCATCCCTACCCAACTCTATCAAAATCCTTCTCCAGACCCCATAAATGCTACATACAAATCCATTAGTTTTTCTAAGTAAAAATATAATTTTCTTTCCTTTCCCTTTTATTCGGGCCCTCCCCCCCGCGTTTGCGAGGTAAACTTTAAAAACAGAGGACGGGAAATTTGGGGGGAATACCCTCAAAACCCGGCCCCTTGCTCTGTTTTCCTTTTATTTTTAAAATTTAAAAAAACCGAGAGGGGGGGATTTCCACTCCCCCCCCTCCCTTTCCCTTTTAGTCGCCTTCTAGGGCAAAAGCAGGGAATACGTGGGAAGTATTCTTTTTCCCTTATATATAGTATATATATATATATATTATATATATATATATATATATATATATAATATAATATATATATATATAATATATTATATTTATATATATTCATACTATTCGCCATTTTCCGCGTTAGCGAGGTAGCGTTAAGAACAGAGGACCGAGCCTTTGAGAGAAATCCTCGCTTGGCCCCGTTCTCTGTTCCTTCTTTTGGAAAATTAAATTCGAGAGGTTAGGGTTTCCAGCCCCCCGCTCCTCCCTTTTAGTCGCGTTCTACGACACGCAGGGAATACGTGGGAAGTATTCTTTCTCCCTATCCCAGGGATAATATATATATATATACATGTATATACATATATATATATATTATATATATATATATATTATATATATATATATATATTAATATATTTATATATATATTTATATGTATATATATGTGTGGATCAGGTGTTTGCTTTGAAGAATGTATGTGAGAAATACTTAGAAAAGCAAATGGATTTGTATGTAGCATTTATGGATCTGGAGAAGGCATATGATAGAGTTGATAGAGATGCTCTGTGGAAGGTATTTAGAATATATGGTGTGGGAGGAAAGTTGTTAGAAGCAGTGAAAAGTTTTTATCGAGGATGTAAGGCATGTGTACGTGTAGGAAGAGAGGAAAGTGATTGGTTCTCAGTGAATGTAGGTTTGCGGCAGGGGTGTGTGATGTCTCCATGGTTGTTTAATTTGTTTATGGATGGGTTGTTAGGAGGTAAATGCAAGAGTTTTGGAAAGAGGGGCAAGTATGAAGTCTGTTGGGGATGAGAGAGCTTGGGAAGTGAGTCAGTTGTTGTTCGCTGATGATACAGCGCTGGTGGCTGATTCATGTGAGAAACTGCAGAAGCTGGTGACTGAGTTTGGAAAAGTGTGTGGAAGAAGAAAGTTAAGAGTAAATGTGAATAAGAGCAAGGTTATTAGGTACAGTAGGGTTGAGGGTCAAGTCAATTGGGAGGTGAGTTTGAATGGAGAAAAACTGGAGGAAGTGAAGTGTTTTAGATATCTGGGAGTGGATCTGGCAGCGGATGGAACCATGGAAGCGGAAGTGGATCATAGGGTGGGGGAGGGGGCGAAAATCCTGGGGGCCTTGAAGAATGTGTGGAAGTCGAGAACATTATCTCGGAAAGCAAAAATGGGTATGTTTGAAGGAATAGTGGTTCCAACAATGTTGTATGGTTGCGAGGCGTGGGCTATGGATAGAGTTGTGCGCAGGAGGATGGATGTGCTGGAAATGAGATGTTTGAGGACAATGTGTGGTGTGAGGTGGTTTGATCGAGTGAGTAACGTAAGGGTAAGAGAGATGTGTGGAAATAGAAAGAGCGTGGTTGAGAGAGCAGAAGAGGGTGTTTTGAAGTGGTTTGGGCACATGGAGAGGATGAGTGAGGAAAGATTGACCAAGAGGATATATGTGTCGGAGGTGGAGGGAACAAGGAGAAGAGGGAGACCAAATTGGAGGTGGAAAGATGGAGTGAAAAAGATTTTGTGTGATCGGGGCCTGAACATGCAGGAGGGTGAAAGGAGGGCAAGGAATAGAGTGAATTGGAGCGATGTGGTATACCGGGGATGACGTGCTGTCAGTGGATTGAAGCAGGGCATGTGAAGCGTCTGGGGTAAACCATGGAAAACTGTGTAGGTATGTATATTTGCGTGTGTGGACGTATGTATATACATGTGTATGGGGGGGGGTTGGGCCATTTCTTTCGTCTGTTTCCTTGCGCTACCTCGCAAACGCGGGAGACAGCGACAAAGTATAATAAATAAATAAATATAAAATATATATATATATATATATATATATATATATATATATATATATATATATATATATATATATATATATATATATATATATATATTTATATATATATATATATATATATATATATATATATATATATATATATATATATATATATATATATATATATATATATATATATATATCCCTGGGGATAGGGGATTAAGAATACTTCCCACGTATTCCCTGCGTCTCGTAGAAGGCGACTAAAAGGGGAGGGAGCGGGGGGGCTGGAAATCCTCCCCTCTCGTTTTTTTTTTTTTTTTCCAAAAGAAGGAACAGAGAATTGGGCCAGGTGAGGGTATTCCCTCAAAGGCCCAGTCCTCTGTTCTTAACGCTACCTCGCTAATGCGGGAAATGGCGAATATTTTGAAAGAAAAAGAAAGAATATATATATATATATATATATATATATATATATATATATATATATATATATATATATATATATATATATATATATATATATATATTTATATATATACAGAGAGAGAGAGAGAGAAAGAGAGTGAGAATATTTCCTTTAAAACTTACACAGGCTTTTTGTTTGTTTTCGATATTGCTCACCACACATTTCGTTTTATCAGGCAAAGTGTTAATCAAATATCCACTAGTAATTTCCAATCTATTCTTGAAATACATGAGATGGTCCAATCATGCGAACACTGCTCATCCTCAAGCAAATGGATTAAAACAGATGACACATAACATGAAGAACAAACAGGAGTGACTCACATCTTGACATGTTATACACGAGAGCTGTGACGTAGATGATATGTTGATTGGTGAACCGCGTTCCTTCGGATTGTAGTAGTTTGGTCGTTAGTAATCAAAACTCGTTAGGTCAACGGTTTCGGTGGTTGGCCTGAGGTGTCTGCGTATAGGTAAGTCCGGTGGAGGTCTAAAGTTGGGATCACTGGGCGAGCGATAGGGAATAATTGTAAAGTCTTGAATTCATCTGTGTCTTGATGATTTGTGGACGGGTTATATTCTCTTGTATAAAGACGGGGGAGCAAAAAAGCCGTAGTTGCATTGAGCATATTGTAACTTTACGTTTACTGACTGATGTGGCAAGGGAATAAAAGAAGGGCTCTTTGTGGTATTGGCTGATCCTGCTCAAGCTTACGATCTGGTGTCGAGACGTATAATATTTAGTGCCCTACAGCGGTTGGGTTGCGAGGTGGTGATGCTGGAGGCGGGGGTCGCCATGTATATGGTGACGAAGCGCATCACTAGCACAGCACTTGTGACAGCCACGATCGGTGTACACCAAGGGAGTTCCACATCACGTCTACTCTTTGTCCACTTCATAAATGATCTAATTAACTTATCAAAGAAAATGGCGTCATTTATTAGTTTTGATGGACGACATGGTTCTCCTGTTCTGATGCCACAAGAGAAATACCGTGAATAAGATATTGCTCAAACAATTTTATGATAGTCATGGCATGAAAATTGATGCATTGATAGGCAGATCTTTCGTTGTTTATGGGAAGAAAGAGGATAAGGGAGCGATAAACGTGGATGATCTTGTGGTGGAGCCGTGTACACACTGTACACGTATGGGTTCACCATTAAGGGCTGATGGCTGCGTGTCTTCTGCAGCCAGGGTTCACGCACACACCAGGATGACGCTCTTTAATGCAATCATGTTATCTTTAAACAAAAATCACATTCCATTTACCGTCAGGAAGAGAATCTTTGATACTGTTCTGATGTCTGTCATCCTGTATGGGTGTGGGTCTTGATGCTGACCCTAGCAAAACCAGAACAACTGCTTAACGTCACAGGAACTGCGTGTACTGATGATGCGTCATACTGAATGAATCATACTGAGTCCGAGACCCACCAGTACAAGACCATGTTATCAGCAGGCAATGATGTTCTGTACTGATATATGGTGCGAGCGTCCTCGATCGGATGAGATTCTCTAATGCCGGCAATTAATGCTGTGTTTGATGCAAGATGCAACACACGAGCGCTCCTACATGCATTAATCCACCACACGTCAAATGACATTTCACTTAAGATTTAGACACTTAAACACGATGTCTTGAATTCTGATTCCTCAAAGAGAATAACGTACGGAGAGAGCAATTCAGGTCTATCTGTTCATGATGTATCCTCAGCCAAACATAACATTCTCGAGCAAGAAAGGATACTATTTTCTTGATTTCGACTCTCAGCGCATTCCCTGGCGGTAGAGGTGGGTAAGCAGAGTAGGAGGGGCCTAGCCGCTCGCCGCTGGAGTTGGGCTTGTGTGTTAGCGGTGCCATACAGACAGATACACATGTAGCGCAGCACTGCCCACATAGTATGTACGAAAGGTCTTTGCTTTCGCAACGACTGAAGACGTTTCAGTCCAAAATACGATTCTTTATCAGCAAAAAATAATTCAGTTGATTTTTTAGTGTTTATGAATTTTGAAGATCAAAGAGAGAACACAATCCTTAGTTACTACAAGCTTTATGTTCATTTCTATTAGTCTTCATACTCTATGTTCCATGTAAATTCATAGATGTTCTTCCAAGAATTGTGGTAAGTTGAAGTTTATGTTACCAATTGTCAGTTCTATATGTTAATGTAATTTTTTCAGATCTCCTAATTGGTTCATAAGTTTTTTGTATTGTGTATTCACACTAAATCTTTTTTATGTCCAGTTTTCCCAGGTTAACTTGTTTTATTTGTCAAAATATTTTGCTATGTATTTTTGTTGAACCATATTTCAGAGTTATTGTAATTGTACTAACCGTAGATCATGTTGTGGTCAGTGAAATCTATCTATCTATCTATCGGTCTATGTGTCTGTCTATCTATGAATCTATCTACCTATCTATCTGTTAATCTAGTTCTGTAGAGTCGTGGCAATGTTTGAATATCAACATGTTTTTAGTAAGATGTCGAATGAGATTTATGTTGTGTTGCTGATATAGTTTAGGAAGATTACTTGCAGCATTACTGAAGATCGTCTCATCATTATCAATTACTAAGACAACAGGACAACTAATGACATCATTATGAGACACAACCTCTCACAGAGCAATTACAGACCACATTCAACAAATGTAGTTTGTAAGTACTCTTGCCCAGTTGAAAGTTGTAAACATCAAAACAACTTAAACTACATGGGCATGACTACTACATCACTTGGTCGACACTTAACACCTCATCTTCAAAACGGAGGCCCTAAACTACACATACACCAGCAACATAACATGAATCTCATTCGGAAACACCTTACACTAGTGCTGTATTGTCAGTAAACAATAACTGACCCATTTCCAAGGCTTATCCCTCACATTCTAAATACTCGCCCCTCTTTCCACCCCGTCCATACACAAACTGAACAACCATGGTGACATAATACACCCCTACCGGATAACAGCCTTCACTTAAAACCATTCATTCTCTGCTTTTCCTAATTGTACACATGTCTAACACCCTTGATAAAAACTTCTCACTACTTTTAGCAGCTATCTTCCCCACACATTATATTTTCATACTCAACAAACTTATGCCTCTGTAATTTGAACACTGACCTTCATCCCCTTTGCCTTTATGCAATGGCACTATACAGGCATTCTGCCAAACCCTAAGGCACTTCACCATAATCCATGCATACAATGAATATCTTTACCAACCAATCAACAAAACCATACGCCATGACTCTCACTTCTCATACCACCCCAATCCAAACACGCTCCATCTCCTTTCTTATCATCAAATGCATTCAGAAGTCCTGCAAAATACTCACTCAATCTGCTTCTCACGTCATTTTTACCTGCAACCACATCCCCATTTTGCCTTATTCACCGATATACCCATTTTTCTCTTGTCTTTCACGCATTATTTACCTCCTTCCAAAACATTTTTTCTACCTATAACTTACTGATACTCGTTCACCCCAGCTCTCATTTACCCTCTTTATCAACCCTCGCACCTTCCTCTTGACCTCCTTCCTCTTTCTCTTATACATCCCTCAATCATTTGCAGACCCTCATTTATAAGTACCTCCCATTTGCGCCGCTCTTTTTTCTTTCATTAACAATACCTCTTCACTCCACCACTTACTGACCTTTCTAATCTGCCCACCTCCTACCTTTTGCATGCCACAGGCATCTTTTGCTTCTGCCATCACTGCTTCCCTAAATACCTCCCATTCCTCACCCACTAATCTTGCTTCATTTACTCTCACCTTTTGCCATTCTACGCTCAAACTCTCCTGGTTTTTCGTCGCATCAGTCACTCTTCCACGCCCACTTACTCTCAGCACTCTGTTCTTACCGATATTGTTTCCTCTTTTTTGAAAACTTCTACAAATCCTCACCCTCGTCTCCACAAAACAGTGATCAGACATCCCACTAACTGCCCCTCTCAGCACATCTTTATTCAATTTTCTCTCTTTTACACTCCTACCAATAAAAATGTAAACTAGTAATGCCATGATCATCTATCATACTCAAATATGTATAGCTGTGCATGTCCCTCATTTTAAACCAGGTATTTCCAATCACCAATTCCTCTTCAGTAAATGTGTACGTACACAGGCTGTCCACCATTTCATTGTACTGAAAACCCCATGTCCCCTAATCATACCATCATTGCCATATTGCTCAACTTCGCTGTTCCCAAAACCCTTGGCTTTCATGATCTTTTTTCTCATGGCCAGGTGAATAAGCACCAATCGCCACCTACCTCTCGCCATCCACTTTCACACACTATCACAACCCCTGCCTCAGGAGTGGTGCTTCTTCTTTATCTCTAGTTCTCTCAGAAACCCTTGACTTTAACTCCTGAGACATTCCCAAATCATTCATTCCCTTTACCCCTGAGTTTTGTTTCACTTAGAGCTACAACATTACAGTATTCTTTCCTTGAACACACTACCAATCTCTCTTCGCTTCTCATCTTGCTTAAATCCACACATCTAGACAACCTAGCATGAGCCTTTGAGGAGGATGAGCTCTCCCTGCTTGACTCATTCCTCTGTTCTGCATTTTAGAAACAGAAATATAAGATGGATAGGGGGTTTAGCCCCCGCTCCCACCCCATCGGTTGCCTTTTATGATAAGCAAGGAATACGGAGGTAGAACTCTTCTCAAATCCCAGGGATATATATATATATATATATATATATATATATATATATATATATATATATATATATATATATATATATATATATATATATATATATATATATATATATATTCCTTCCTTCCTTCCTTCATACTATTCGCCATTTCCCGCATTAGCGAGGTAGCGCTGAGATCAGAGGACTGGACCTTTGAGGGAATATCCTCACCTGGCCCCCTTCTCTGTTCCCTTTTTTTTTTTGGAAAAAAAAAAAAAAAAAAAAATGCGAGAGGGGAGGATTTCCAGCCCCCCGCTCCCTCCCCTTTTAGTCGCCTTCTACGACACGCAGGGAATACGTGGGAAGTATTCTTTCTCCCCTATCCCCAGGGATAAATATATATATATATATATATATATATATATATATATATATATATATATATATATATATAATCCCTGGGGATAGGGGAGAAAGAATACTTCCCACGTATTCCCCGCGTGTCGTAGAAGGCGACTAAAAGGGGAGGGAGCGGGGGGCTGGAAATCCTCCCCTCTCTCTTTTTTTTTTTTTTTTTTTTTTTTAATTTTCCAAAAGAAGGAACAGAGGGGGCCAGGTGAGGATATTCCAAAAAAGGCCCAGTCCTCTGTTCTTAACGCTACCTCGCTATCGCGGCAAATGGCGAATAGTATGAAAAAAAAAAAAAAAAAAAAAAAAAAAAAATATATATATATATATATATATATATATATATATATATATATATATAGATAGATAGATAGATAGATAGATAGATGGATAGATAGATAGATAGATAGATATATACATATAAATATATATATATATATATATATATATATATATATATATATATATATATATATATATATATATATATATATATATATATATATATAAGACAAGTTTTATGTTGGGCAGACTGGTAGGGATCTTTCTGTTAGACTTAAGCAACATAAATATACTATAAGATCGGGACAAGAATCAAATGCCTTGTTTAATCACGTTAAAAACTATGATCATTGTTTTGACTGGAGTAATGCCATCTCAGTTATTAACTTTAACTCTACTACCACGAGAAATATCAGTGAATCTTCTATTATCAAATACACAAAGAATTATAATTTTAACATTAGTGATGGTTTATACGAATTAGACAACTTTATTGTTGATAAGATTTGTAAAATAATAAGTTTATGATACGCTCGTTGTCTGTCTTGGACAATCGCATGTTTACCAAATGGAGCCCTAGCTACGTCTCTTCGTTGTATATCAACTCACTGTTATATTCATCTCTTGTGTCTCCCCTGATGATGTGATTATTACACGAAAGTGCACTTGGGAACTTATCGTGTTTCATTTTCCCCGTGTAAAACTGTGATCCTCTCCAACATGGATTCCACACGGCTCCTCTATTACTTCTCTACAAGCTGTCCTAGACTTTCTCCTTTCGTTACTGCTTTCTCCAAATTGTTAATCAAGGCCCACCATCTGAAGTTACGATTTAGATTCCTTAGGAAATGCCTTAATGAAGAAGTGATGCCAAGATCTATCCTACCCCAGCGATTGTTGCAGCTCTCTGGTCGACCATTTGACCAATTCCAAAATATCATTTTAAAGAAACAAATTGAATTAAAGAAGATTGAAATGGAGGAGGCATTTTGTATTACAAGAAAGAAGAAACGTGCCTTTCAAATGGCAATACCGACATATTGGAAGAACCGGATGTTGGACTATTGATATGATAGATGAAAGAATGAATGCAATAGGCTACAAATGAAACTGAAATGTAAGTTGGACCATCTTATTAATAACAGCGACTGGACTAAGAACACAAACCCTTCTTTTGTGTTAAACCTGTCTAATAAACAACTAGATAAAGATTCCTTGTGTGCCTTAGGCTATGGATTAAGTTTTGTGTACTCAAACAGGGAAGCCAGCTGTGTTGATGTCACAAAGTCTTCTTGCAATTTAGAGAAATACAGTAATCTAACTAATGATGAAATTAATATCTGTAAGGGTTTAGTGTATGCCAGTTTGTCAAAACCAGTGGATTCTAATTGCCCTAAAAGATTTATAAGAGCTATTAACACCTTAAAAAAGACAATGATTTTAGACAAAAATAATTATTCATCTAAAGTGAATGATCTTTTGAATGATGACACAATATATTCTAAACTTAGTAGAAATCCCTTAGAAGCAGTTAATTCCTATTTCAGTAAAGCAATGTTGTTGTTGAAAGGTAATGGTTCTCTTATCAAAAGTTTGTTATCTTCGTCCCCTTCATTGACATATATGTATGGACTTATCAAAACATATAAACAAAATTTTCCAGCAAGACCTATAGTGAGTTCAGTAGGTTCCATCACATGTAATTGTCAAAATGGTTAGTTTCTTTATTAAGCCCTTTAGTGGGTAAGATATCAAATCATGATATCATGAACGATGTAGATTTAGTTAACAAGCTTAACAATATCAATGTTAATATTGATTTTAAACTTGTTAGCTTTGATGTTTCCTCACTTTTCACAAAAGTTCCAATTGATGACCTTTTAGAATATTTGTTCGATGTCTTGGATGATATTCATTTACCTGTTTCAAAGTCTGTTTTCACTGAACTGAAAAAAAATGTGTATAAAATACAATTTATTTCAATTCAATGGAGATTATTATGCTCAAAAATTTGGTATGGCAATGGGCAACCCTCTTTCACCTGTACTAAGTAATCTTTACATGGAATTTTTTGAAACAAAATTACTAAGGGATATCTTACCTTCTTATACAATTTGGTTTAGATATGTAGATGATGTTCTTTGTGTTTGGCCAACAAATGAAAATTTACAAATATTCTCCCCTTACTTAACAGTTTATACATTCCATCAAATTTATTGTAGAAAATGAAGATAATGGTATGTTACCATTTCTAGATTGCATAATCCATAAGCAAGTAATCAAGCTTAAGTTTAGCATATTCAGAAAACCTGCCAATGTATACTCATACATCCATTATTATTCATCTCAACATGACAGAGGTAGATTATTATCATTTCAATCAATGTTCCTTAGGGCATTACGTATTTGCAGTCCAGAATATATTTATGATGAATTTGAGAAGATATATTCTATTGATCTAAGTTGAAGTACCCTAGATCTTTCATTGATGAATCCCTTAAGTTAGCAAAGAAATTATTTTATAGAGTTGAGCCCAAACCTCCATTAACATCAAAAATCTTTTAGTTCTCCCTTTTAATAATAATTTACTTTACTTCCCATGTTGCTTAAATCCTTTAATGTAAATGTTGCTTTCAGCAACAATAATACTATAAAGAATATCTTAATCAATAATTCACCAGAAAATTCTCCTGGGTGCATCTATAAAGTGCCATGTAGAAATTGCGATAAGTTTTATGTTAGGCAGACTGGTGAGGATCTTTCTGTTAGACTTAAGCAACATAGATATAGTATGAGAACGGGACAAGAATCAAATGCCTTGTTTCATCACGTTAAAAACCATGATCATTGTATTGACTGGAATAATGCCATCTCAGTTATTAACTCTGTTACCACGAGAAATACCATTGAATCTTCTATTATTGAATACACAAAGAATTATAATCTTAATACTAGTGATGGTCTATACTAATTAGATAACTTTATTGTTGATGAAATTCGTAAAATGATAAGTTCATGATACGCTCGTTGTCTGTCTTGGACAATCGTATGTTTACCAAATGGCTTCCTAGCTACGTCTCTTCGTTGTATATCAACTGACTGTTATATTTCTCTCTTGTGTCTCCCCTGATGATGTGATTATTACACGAAATTGCACTGGGTCACAACCTTTAATTTCTAGTCTAATCTGATTACTTTGGTGGTGACCAGTTCTTCGAAACATACATGAACTGAACAACTAGTGACTACGTCACAAAGCATTGAACAAACTTCAGAAATATGTATAACAGTAGCAGATGGTGACGGTTAAGTCAATGAGGAAATTTTGAATACTGATAGCATACAGAAGTTTAAAAAGTTGTTGAGATTAGAGAAGGTTCAAGATGTAGGACCCCATGAGTGTAAAACTGCCCCCCCCCCCCCCCCCCCACCCGCCTCTCCATACAATACAAATAGATAATAATATAAAGTCCAACTCGTGTCTGTTGGGATTTGAAGTTACAAGGAAAGATGTTTGAATTTCTGAATCCAGGCTCAAGCGACAAGACTTTTCACATGACGTACACGTTCTTTATGAATGCTAACTTCAACAGACAGACAGACAAACGGTTCCCAACTAGGAAAGGAGTTAAACACGTGTGGTGGGAGGGGGCGGAAATTATCAGTTGATCACTATGGTTTGAATCTGATTGACAGTCGAATAGGTGAATCAACTGGTTTGCTTTTTCATGAACCTCCGGGACAAATTTATTAATATGGATAATCTCTTTTTGTCATTAATCGAATCATTTCCATTCGCCAATTAGCAGCCGCAGAGGCTACATTTAAAGAGAGAGTTTATATGAAGAGCACTTACCCAGCGTGCTCTGGGCATGGCTTTCGTACTATCATTACGCTGATGGAAAAGTTAAGGAGTAACCCCCTTCCCTAATGCAATCTCGGCGGAAAAATATACACGCGAGAAGTTGACAATTTTTGTTACAGGGAGCGCATCAAGACTTGCCAAGTTGGGGCCTAACTTTTATATCAGAGCTTGACAAAGTCCATTACTTGTGTCTTACGTACACCAACTTCCCCTCCCTGAGCTGGCAGACCCTCGTCTCTTGCCACACTCCACGTACCAGACCCACGTACCCTCCTACCACACCCCCCCCGTACCAAACCCACGTACTCCCCTACCACACTCCCCGTACCAGACCCACGTACCCCATACCACACCCCACACAACATACCCATTTACACGAAGACCTATGTACTCTCGTGCGACATCCCATGTACTAGATACATAGATCGCACTACACTCCACGCATCAGACCTACTTACCTTCCTACCTCTCTCCACTGACCAGATCCACGTACACTCTTACTACGCGCCATGCACTGGATCCACGTACACCTAGACCCACGTACACTCCTCCCACACTCCACGTATCAGACTCACGTACGCTTCCACCACACTCTACTTGGTAGACCTTTGTACCCTCTACTACACTCCACGCGCCAGACTCACGCACCAGACTCACGAACCCTCCACCACACTTCACACACCAGACCGCCCTACCTACGGCACTCCATGCACTACTTCCAAGATAACACACATAAAATACAACACCTTAAGACATTAAAAATCATGATAACGCACTCCATACGAGATATCACACGTTTTCTATGGCAACATATTCTCTACTCACCATAACACACCCTCTCATCAGTCACTAGACATTCATGATGAAACATATTCTACAGCCATGACAGTATAACTCAATGTCTTCATGATGACGAAATAAACACACAGTTAAACAAAGTATACTCGCAATAACATACTCTTCTGCCATGACTGTATAATCCACTTTCTTTACGATAACGCGTTTGACACTCTCGATATATACGGCACATGATAACATACTCTACATTCAGCATAACTCATGACATTATACTGCTCATAACATAACCTACTCTCAGCATATTTCTCACTATGCTTCTGATAACACTCTACTTTCATAGCATGCTATATGAGTATAGAACAGCTCTATCTTCAAGATAACACACTCCATTCTTGATAAAACACTCCACTACACAAGTAACTCTGCACCTCAAACCCAAGTTAACATACTTGAAACACATGATAACTCACCATATCCATGATGACTTTCAACACTCATGATAACATAGCGCTCATGCTGAATCATTCATGATAACATGCTCTCCTCCTGCCACATCATACACACTTCCGATACCACACTCCAGTCATGATATCTGAACTCATATCATAAAACACTCGAGCATTTGAACACACTTTACACACGTTATAGGACACTTTACAGACTCATACTAGCAGTTAACTTTAATGATAACGAACTCTCATGATAACATACTTTAAACGAAAGATTACACAAAAACTAATATCATGATCATGTACTCTCCAGGTTCCATGATTACAAAATCCAGCATTCTCTGCACATGATAACACGTTCCAACATTCTCCGTGTCCATGCTTCCATGATAGCAAATTCTAGCCCATTTACGTCTCTGATAACAGATTCCAGCACACTCCATGTGCAGGATAACACATCTGAGCATTCTCCAGGTCCGTGATAACACATTCCTCTGCAAATGTAGCAACATCCATAATAGCATTATAGTGCTATTCCACGTCCATGACAACATACTTGCTAAAGTATAAATCCTTGATAACATACTGTACACACCCAAGACTTTGAGTACGTCACATGACTCCCTCGTGCACATGATAACACAACGAACACTATCTAGACCTGTGAGAAACTGGCTTACCACACTTTAACCCAAAACGCACTCCCCACCTGCGACAAACACACTCACCCAACCCACCACCCACCCACCTAAGAAAGTAGCTTATGTGGGGCAAAACGACAGCAGACACTGAGACCCCCAGTCGTTGAGGTGTGGTGTGTCGTGCTGTGGTCTCATCTGATGTCGAGGCCAGGCGTCCCTGCTGGTCGTTGTCATGGTGTCGGGCACATAGCGCGCGGCCCCGCCAGCTTCTGTAGTGTCAGCGGACGCGCACACCAGAGCCATCACTTACATTTATTGCTCCTTGTTGAAACTTTGACGCAGCGTCTGTTCCGCCACATCCCAGGACCATCAAATATTCAGGCAATCATTTCCATTCCGGTGAGGCCAATGTTCTTTCTCACTCACCGCTCCCTGGGTAGTACTTCTATCTGTACTATTCCTTCCTCATGTATGGTGGGATTCTCTGGTTGTGGCCCTAACATCACTGGATTACGCTGATATACACCATTTTACTTCAGTCTCGAAAATGCAAATAATATATAATTTGCAACAAATCATATAAAGATTTGCTTCGCGTATATATATATATATATATATATATATATATATATATATATATATATATATATATATATATATATATATATATATATATATACATATCACAAAATGATCTCCATGCCCTCCAACAGCAGTACTCGAACCTCTACCTACGTAGCGAAGCGAGGTAATGCATGGAACAGGAAGAGCAACCTCATTTGCTCACATCCACTCTATAGGTGTCATGAGTAATGCACCGAAACCTGGGGCCCCCATAGATAGCCAAGTCCTCTTCCGTACTCTGATCAATAGCTCATATCTCGTCTTCATACAACAGCGTCGAAATTGCTATACCTTCAAGCATGACCATCTTCGTCTCCCCAGATAATGACCTCTCTCTCTCCGCACATTCCTCAGCGATCCCAGAACCTTCGCCCCTTCACCAACCATATGGCCATATGGCTCACTTGCGTGCGTATCAATTAGTACGTTATCAAGTAATGCCCTCTTACCATCTTTTCTACTTACCCACGGTTTCTTATGTATGTTCCTCTTTTAAAACTCAGATATTCTTCATCACCAGACCCTTTTTCTGCACACAACTTCATACGTTCATTTCCCTTCTTATCGCTGAATACCCCACACACTTTAATCACCCATCTTTGAAGCACGTCCTTTTGCATCAAAACTGTTGACATTCTCATTTAGTTTTCCCCCAAGCCCTCGCTTTTCATCGTCAGTCCTTTTGTGGTCCGGTATATAAGCAAAGGTAATCACCCAACTCTTGTAATCCACTTCCCTTTTCATTCACATTAGCGTGGGGTTCACATCTGCATACATCTTTCCCATTTTGTTTCTAGTACTGTGCATGTACACAAATGTTTTATGATACAGGATCTAGAAATGATAGATATTTTGCTATGTACACGTTGATTATAGTATTTGATCATCTTTTGGGCAGAACTACATCATCTTCCATTACGTGCAGGTAATTCCACGCTAAACACGTGCGTTTTCTTCAAATAACTTCGCATGCCCACACGTATGCAGTATTGCCCCAGTATCTCAAGATGACCAGAACACATGTGTCCACAAATACTGCACGTTTGGTGCTTTGATCACAAAATGCAGGAGTTGATCACATCTCTGTCGCCGATGATATGAGGGTAAGATCAATGATATTTCAACTTTAGTCTAGTTTATAAATCAAATATCCAATAAAAGTGTATTCTGTCAAGCTAACTAGTCTATTTCCCTGTTGATCGCCAGTTAGCGTATGGCAGTTTACACTTGGGCTGCTCAAGTCGTCTATTGTGATAACCTTCTTTATGCTTACAGTATATATCATTTCGCTGCACAGCAGTTCGTCACCATCTTCCTCTTGCTTAGGTGTGTGTGTGGCACCTACACTTGGTTTAATGATTTTGTCGTCGATAATATCTATGTGAAGTGGGTCATAAGTAACGTCGTCTAGTATGTTTACTTATTTCCACCTAGGTAGTTGTCATCATAGATTAAGACACCACTTCATACCTTATGCAAAACATCTTTTGTGAGCAATTCACTTCCAGGTATCACCAGTTCTGCTCGTAAATGTTTATTCTCAGAGTTAAACCACTTGTCTGAGATGGCGATCATATTCTGTTTCTCTGCGACAGCCTATGACATCAGCTTATGTCATTTCAAGATGTTATTCGTTGTATCAGTATGTAGTGAACCAGATTTGTTCTACGATTTATGGCAGCCTTGGGAACCTTTTGTCTTAGCCCAGATATCAAAAGACTATCGTTGATGGCATGAGTGTTAGAAACTTTGCAACGGAAATGGGAGGCCCGTCGACCTGTACCAGGTCCATCGTTGTGACCTGACCTGTCCTGCCCTGTTCCTTAATGCATTGGTCCTACACCTACCTAGGATGATGTCGCCTCAAGCTACCCTACTCTGCCCAAACCTTCCTTGTTCCCAACCGGCGCTGGATGACCCATCCTGCCGTGTTCCCCCGCTGTTTCAGTCCTTGCCTCTCTCTTTGATGAGGTGACCTCTGCTACCTGTGTTTAGTCCTGTTTCGATCTGACTTGTCCTACAGTGTTCCCTATCTTTATTGTTCCCATAAGCCAACACAAAAAAGTTTTTTCTCTTCTCCGCAGAAAGCCTTTATTTTACTTCACATCCCCAGTAGAAGGTGCAGGAATTTACGTCAAGTCTGGGTAACAATTCCGATTTAACTAACTTTTTATGACTTTAAACTTGCATGTGAGAGCCTTATGCTTTGCTATGATATCCTCTGCTCTACTACTAGTCGCATTGTTTGTCTCCTTCTGGATAACAAAACTCGTATCCTCAGGAGTCTTTGAGACTATGGCATCAAACTTCCCCTGAATATCCTGTCTTAATGCTATGAAGGAATTTTCTTTTTCTCCTGTTACCTTCAGCATTGTGATGATTCCAGTCACCATCATGTACTTCATCCTTCAGTTCACTAGACCTTCTGTGGGTTGCTGTCTCCCTTACCTGACCTTTCTACTGTAAGACGATAAGTCTTCCCAGCTGGCTGGAAGGCAATGCTATCCTATAGCTTAGTGCCCACAGTCACCATCAGTGTCTGAATTATCTGCACTATTCGTTATCAATGTTTCCTCCTGTTGAGAGAGAGAGAGAGAGAGAGAGAGAGAGAGAGAGAGAGAGAGAGAGAGAGAGAGAGAGAGAGAGAGAGAGAGAGAGAGAGAGAGAGAGAGAGAGAGAGAGAGAAGAGAGGAACGAAGCGAGATAGTGCTTAACACAATAGATAGCTTCAGTCAAACATTATGAAGGCGCCAGCCTATGGACATGGACCTTGCTTCCTTGAACCCGACCACCGCACCAGCCCCTGGCTCCTTAGCGAGCCAAGGGCGGCTGCTGAATAATACATGGCGACAAAGTTGCCTGCGATAATTCCCTGGGATCATATTTAGTGAAGAAACAGAGTCAGCCATTCCAGGTGCTGACATATTGACTTATTACACAAGCATTTACTTACTTCATTTACATGTTACAGTTCACGGCGATTCCGTAAATTCCTTCCACTTCTCCATTCTATTCTGTCTTACTGATTGCTTCATCTATTCTGCGCGTGTCAATCCCGAACTGATTATGCAGTTCGTTATAATATCTGGACACGTAGCTTTCCTGTGTAACTCTGAGACGCATAGCCAGCGTGCCTGGACGGTGAATCTCAATATATTATCATCTACTGTCATATTTTCCTGTCCAACATCTGGCTTATATTATAATCAAACTCGAATTCAATAATAGGATTGTGGCGTCCCTCACACATGGAGCCGTGCATTTGGACACAACAGGAAGTGTGAGCTAAGGGGAAGTGAACAAGGGGACTCCCTGTATATAGTGTGTAATGTCCTGTTTGTTATTACTAATTATATGGAATGGGAAGGGAGTTCTACACCCATGGGGCCCCAGCACTTGAACTTTCCCTCCTCTCATACAACTCATTAAACTTCTGTAAGATGTCTGCATCCATCATTTCCCCACTCAGTGTACTCCATTCGTCTACTACTCTCATACTACTAAAGTACTTCTTTACATCTTTCCTGGTAAGTTTCCTGTTTAATATCACGTTATGGGTGGATGTTTTATCCTTCCATCTTTTGAAAGACCATTCACCGTCGATATCCTCAAGATGGTTTAAATATTTGAACACTGTGCTCACTTCACTAGTTTCTCCTCTCTTCCATGTCAGGCGCAAATCTGTGACCTCTTACGTGTTACTGTAACTTAGATTTCTAAATTCTAGCATCAGTTTTTCTGCCCTCCTCTGGACCTTCTCCAATAGTTCCTTAAACCACATAACTACGATTAAGCAATTTTCAAATTTGTCAACAGACAGATTGCCTTATTTACAGTATTAAATTCCTGTAAGGAAGAACTCTGGTGACAGGTCTAAGCCAAAGACTCATTCAAACACAGGTTCATACAGTTTATCTCCTGCTACATAATACTCGTGTTTGTGTTTTTGTACCCAGAAAACTTCCCAAATTTCTGTACGTGTTTGCATTAACCATGTCCTCAATCATTCTCTTCATTCTTATACCGTAAAATTATTTCTTTACATACTTTCTAACACGTCTATAATGGATTTCTTATGTCCTCTGGTTGTTCTATCCCTACATTTCCGTCCACGCCGTCGATCTGTTTCAGAATTTTAAAGGTTATGAACAAATCACCCCTCACTCTTCCTTCTTCCAATGTGATCAAATTTTTAGCTTCTTGTTTTCAACGTAGCTCTCTTGATCGTGGTAACATCTTCGTTGGCCTTATCTGGACGTTTCTATTAGTTCTTTGTAGTTCTTTTGGTGAGATGAAAAAGTTAGGCATATTCCAGTTTTGGCCTTACGGAAGGTATGAACAGCATGGTAAATGTTCCTTAATTCTTATGCTGGTGAACAACTCTGATGTTTGCCAGCAGATACTTCGTCTTCCTAGGAATTCTCTTGATATTGGTCTCATGCGACAGGCTGGGGACGATGATGACCCCAAGTCCTTATACACACACACACACACACATATATATATATATATATATATATATATATATATATATATATATATATATATATATATATATATATATATATATATATATATATATATATATATATATATATATATATATATATATATATATATATATATATACATAAGTATATGTGTGTAAGTGTTGCAAAGATGAACATAACGGGAGCAGCACAGGTATTCTACTTTGCAACATAAACTGAGTTTGTCTTGCACGTCATGATGAAATTATTGATTTACAAAAGATAAGAGATGAGCATATGACTGGTAGCGATAAGTCTGCAGTGGAATATATGTAAAGTGCACGAGAGATCTGGGGATACAGAGCTGACAGAGTCAGACTGTATTCATGTACGTGGTGTGGGCCTAGTGTGGAGGAGGGCAAGCAACGGCCTAGGTAACGGGTGAAGGGTCTCAGATTATGAGACACATTCCATCAGAGAGGACAGAGCAAGGTGACAGTGGATGGTGAACGGCGTAGGTAAAGGGTAGGTAGACTGGTTGTGGAGGCTTGGAGGAGGGAGGAAGGGAGGGAGTTCTGGTGCGTTGGAGATTGTGGGTCTGGGGAGGTGGAGGTGATCAGACGTACTCCTCTCATCACCACGTGAGGGAGGATGTGCTGTAGTACAGGGTGGAATGAGGAGAAACAGAGAAGGTGAGGATATGCACAAAAATGAGAAGCCAATTTATCTAACTGCATTTTCAGCAACTCAGGAAACCTGCAAATGTCCCGAAGATACTGAAGGTTGACAGAATGTTGAGAGAGAGAGAGAGAGAGAGAGAGAGAGAGAGAGAGAGAGAGAGAGAGAGAGAGAGAGAGAGAGAGAGAGAGAGAGTCGTAGATTAACCTCTCCATTACATTTGGTTGCTGCACGACATTTTGAAGTATTTTTCGTGTTGATGGTATACGTACGTAACTTGTGAACGTACTGACTGGCTCACGGGCGTCGCGTTGTGATCATGGTCACTACACAGGTCATCCCTCCCTGATGTAATGTATTTCTCTGCTGATGCTGTCGTGTTGGGTTATCTGGCATGGAATCTGATTCATTATTGTATGTTGATGGTGATTTGATCTCTCTCTCTGTCTCTCTCTCTCCCTTCCGTAACCCTCTAACTCCTTCCCTCCTCCCTCCTATATCTCCCTCCCTCTCTGTCTTTCCTTTTATACTCCTCTAACTCCCCTTCTCCTTCCATCGCCCTCTATATCCCTCCCTACCCCTCTAACTCCTCCCCTCCCGCTAACTCCCTCCCTCCTTCCCCTCCGTTTCCCTCCCTTCCCACTGCTTATACAACATATCCCTTATTCTGTGGTCAGTTGTATTTCCTGTGGCGTCGGTTGCTGAGTCTGTCCAGGTGTTCTCCAACAGGCCTTCCCTCCCCTCCTGCCCCCCTCGCTATCTTACATATCTTACATCTCACACGTCTTGACCTCTCACTGTTCCCCTGATCCTCTCCCTTGGCACTCTCCCCTCTCCTTCCCTTCCATTCCCTCCTCCTTTCCCTTTTCCCCCCTCCCAGATTTCGCCGTTCCATGAGAGTGTCGGTGCTGGAAGATGGGAGTCTGTGATCGCCATGTGTGTCTGTCTGTTTACCTCTGTGTCTGTATAATTACTCTCCCGGGAATAGCGTCTGGACACACATCTCTACACCTCGGTTTGGTGGAAAATGACTTACATATCCTTAATTTGTGTATACTTTTGTTTCCAAGGTATTTCCCCCCCCCCAAAAAAAAAAATATATATATATATATATATATATAAGGAATGAAAAAAATTAAAAAACTACTTGATAGTAGTAAGAATTGTTAATGAAGAGTACCATGGACCACATGCATAGTGAGAGTGTATGTGGTCCCAGAATTTCTTTAAAACCTGAAGAAAGGTGTTAAAAGATTTTTCGGTTGGTGGATGTAACTTACGTTGACGGCCTTAGTGACCCTGGCGGTTGATGTGCCTAAAGCCCAAACAACCAACCAATCAACCAAGAGTACCACGGGAGCACATAACCATACTTTTAAAGAACCCCTTAATGATGAGGACAATGACCCAGTTTGTCTGGAGGACTGCCAAACTCACTGTGAACTCAACACTTACCTTTAGGGTAAAGAAAGGTCGCAAACATCCTTTTATATCATTAGATACATAAATACCACAAATGGATAAAATCAATGTGACGTGAATGACGGCAAACATGGATAAGATCCTCAAAACATCGCAACACATGAAGGTATGTAACACCGTCAGTAGGAACTGGGGAAGGATCGTCATAAAGTACAATGATCTCCCTTCAAGCATACTGAGGCGCCATACCGAAGGATGCAGGTACTATAACAAAGATGAAAAAATAAATGGCGTGACATCCTAGCGAGGTAAATCATATATTATAGAATTAAACGGAAAACAAATAATCTTAGAAAAGACACGTTGACTAATTCATGTCCAGAGTGGGACAGACCTTCAAGTTACATGGTACGCTACATGATAAAGAGATGCTAATCTACCACAGGCCTCTAGCGCCAAAGGTCACTATGACGTATCAACTCGTTCTACTTATCACTGAATCTGATGGTCCTTAGTCGTGGACTGTAGATGAGTAGGGTCCGTACCATAGCGACAGACGGCGCTATCCAGGTCAGGCCTAACGCGCGTTCTCTGCTTACAGCCTCGTTCTGCGCCAGCCAGGTCGAGCTCGCCCTGAGTATGCCGTTGGTACGATTCTCGCTTCGCCTTATGTATCGTCTCACCAGCAACAGGACTCCCACCATCCATAGTCCTCACCAGCTTGGATTCTATGTAGAAATCGCTCTAAACAAGGCATCTCCCTCCCAGGCTGTGGCCCCTGTAAACGTAGGAACCATCAGCCATGCTGTATCCACTTTACCGACTCGTTACCCTCGACAGAGAGCGAGTCTTACGTCACCGAGCACGTCCTCTCTCGACAACACACAGTGCTATGCGCCCCCCCCCCTTCTCTCTCTCTCTCTCTCTCTCTCTCTCTCTCTCTCTCTCTCTCTCTCTCTCTCTCTCTCTCTCTCTCTCTCTCTCAATCTATCTATCTATCAATCTATCTATCTCTATTTCTCCCCAAATCGGAACCTATCCGATGGGGATACACCACTTGCTGCTTCCAGCGTCACAGTAGGACTGCCTCATATAGTTCTCTGGGGCACTTCCCTCCTTCTCCTGCCCAGGTCATATGAGAGTTCCGATGGCACTAGATTAATTAGTCTAACAAGACATATCAACTATGCACCCTCGACTCATTTTCTTTGTGTCATTATCTGTTGCTCTCTCATTGCATTTTTTATTTGAACATCGTTAATATTATATCAGAGTTCAATTGATCATCTCGGAAGGCCTCATATAATGCTAGGTGTTGTGACGACGAAGCAAATAATTCTCACACATAGTTTACAACTACAATGATGCTATAACTTATAGCATGATTATAGTAGTAGAGCTCAAACATTATCGTCCTTACATTAACCCTACACTATACTACTTTGACCATTGACTAACTAGATAACCCTGATGTTCTATGCCGGTGCTTACGAGGCTCGAGGTAGGAGTGGGGGTGAGCGGGAAGGCCATGTGCTTCAGTGACCCATGACACAGGCGCCCACTGATACGCTGCTTCTAACAGCTGGTTCAACCTCCTCGATATTTTCCTGTATTACAACTGCTCTATTAATGATCTACATCATTATTTTCTATCTATCTAAACCCTTAAACAATACCAACTGCTACACGTTACAACTAAAATAATCGTATACGTTTGGACATATGTGGACCCACTGGTTCTCCTCTGCTATAGTAACATTCTACTTTAGTCAATACTCTATCTCTTTATGTGTCATTGAGCTGTAATCCTTAGAAAAAACAACCTTCGCATTCTAAGGTTGGGGCTACCACACTCTTATCCCCAACTTCTAACCTGTTATATATATATATGTATATATATATATATATATATATATATATATATATATATATATATATATATATATATATATATATATATATATATATATATATATATACATATATATATATAGACATATACATATATATATATATATATATATATATATATATATATATATATATATATATATATGTATATATATATACATATATATATCGGAAAGGACCACAAGTTTGCGCGTGATCAAGATATTACTATAAGTCCACGGAGAAAATGAAACACGATAAGTTCCCAAGTACACTTTCATGTAATAATCACATCATCAGGGGAGACACAAGAGAGAAATATATGTCAGTTGATATACATCGAAGAGACGAAGCTAGGATGCCATTTGGTAAACATGTGATTGTCCAAGACATACAACGAGCGTTCATAAACGTATCATTTTACAAATTTTTCAAAAATAAAGTTATCTAAATTTATCTATATACATATATATATATATATGTATATCATACAAAGCTCCATCAGCCAGGATCGAACCTGGGACCCCTTGTGCAAGAGGCAGGCATGCTCACCGCTAGGCTAAGGGACTGTATAATAGGAAATAACTATTCGAAATACTAAGTACTCGAATACCCTTCGTCTCACTATGGTGAGCAACGGAGTCTATCGGTTGTTTCCGAACAGAACACATAGCCAGCTGATAGCGTTTTACCGAACCTGACTGTACAACGCGGAGTTATATGAATACGAATAAAGTGTATATGAACGCGCACCTTCATAGAACATACAAAGCTCCATCAGCCAGGATCGAACCTGGGACCCCTTGTGCAGACCCCGTTGCTCACCATAGTGAGACGAAGGGTATTCGAGTACTTAGTATTTCGAATAGTTGTTTCCTATTATACAGTCCCTTAGCCTAGCGGTTAGCATGCCTGCCTCTTGCACAAGCGGTTCCAGGTTCGATCCTGGCTGATGGAGCTTTGTATGTTCTATGAAGGTGCACGTTCATATACACTTTATTCGTATATATATATATATATATATATATATATATATATATATATATATATATATATATATGTATATCAGCTAGTGCCTGATTCATGTGAGAAACTGCAGAAGCTGGTGACTGAGTTTGGTAAAGTGTGTGAAAGAAGAAAGTTAATAGTAAATGTGAATAAGAGCAGGTTATTAGGTACAGTATGGCTGAGGGTCAAGTCAATTGGGAGGTAAGTTTGAATGGAGAAAAACTGGAGGAAGTAAAGTGTTTTAGATATCTGGGAGTGGATCTGGCATCGGATGGAACCATGGAAGCGGAAGTGGATCATAGGGTGGGGGAGGGGGCGAAAATTCTGGGAGCCTTGAAGAATGTGTGGAAGTCGAGAACATTATCTCGGAAAGCAAAAATGGGTATGTTTGAAGGAATGGTGGTTCCAACAATGTCGTATGGTTGCGAGGCGTGGGCTATGGATAGAGTTGTGCGCAGGAGGATGGATGTGCTGGAAATGAGATGTTTGAGGACAATGTGTGGTGTGAGGTGGTTTGATCGAGTAAGTAACGTAAGGGTAAGAGAGATATGTGGAAATAAAAAGAGCGTGGTTGAGAGAGCAGAAGAGGGTGTTTTGAAATGGTTTGGGCACATGGAGAGAATGAGTGAGGAAAGATTGACCAAGAGGATATATTTGTCGGAGGTGGAGGGAACGAGGAGAAGTGGGAGACCAAATTGTAGGTGGAAAGATGGAGTGAAAAAGATTTTGTGTGATCGGGGCCTGAACATGCAGGAGGGTGAAAGGAGGGCAAGGAATAGAGTGAATTGGATCGATGTGGTATACCGGGGTTGACGTGCTGTCAGTGGATTGAATCAGGGCATGTGAAGCGTCTGGGGTAAACCATGGTAAAGCTGTGTAGGTATGTATATTTGCGTGTGTGGACGTATGTATATACATGTGTATGGGGGTGGGTTGGGCCATTTCTTTCGTCTGTTTCCTTGCGCTACCTCGCAAACGCGGGAGACAGCGACAAAAAAAAAGAAAATATATATATATATATATTTATATATATACATATATATATATATATATATATATATATATATATATATATATATATATATATATATATATATATATATATATATATATATATATATATATATATATCCCTGGGGATAAGGGAGAAAGAAAACTTCCCACTTCCCCTCCCTCCTTGTATTCTAACTTTCTAAAACGGGAAACAGAAGAAGGAGTCACGCGGGGAGTGCTCATCCTCCTCGAAGGCTCAGACTTGGGTATCTAAATGTGTATGGATGTAACGAAGATGAGAAAAAGTAAAGATTGGTAGTATGTTTGAGGAAAGGGACCTGAAGGTTTTGGCTCTGAGTGAAACGAAGCTCAAGGCTAAAGGGGAAGAGTGGTTTGGGACTGTCTTGGGAGTAAAGTCCGGGGTTAGTGAGAGGACAGAGCACAAGGGAAGGAGTAGCATTACTCCTGAAACAGGAGTGGTGGGAGTATGTAATAGAGTGTAAGAAAGTAAATTCTAGATTGATATGGGTAAAACTGAAAGTGGATGGAGAGAGATGTGTTATTATTGGTGCATATGCACCTGGGCATGAGAAGAAAGATCATGAGAGGCAAGTGTTTTGGGAGCAGCTGAGTGAGTGTGTTAGTAGTTTTGATGCACGAGACCGGGTTATAGTGTTGGATGATTTGAATGCAAAGGTGAGTAATGTGGCAGTTGAGGGAATAATTGGTGAACATGGGGTGTTCAGTGTTGTAAATGGAAATGGTGAAGAGCTTGTAGATTTATGTGCTGAAAAAGGACTGGTGATTGGAAATACCTGGTTTAAAAAGAGAGATATACATAAGTATACATATGTAAGTAGGAGAGATGGCCAGAGAGCGTTATTGGATTACGTGTTAATTGATAGGCGCGCGAAAGAGAGTCTTTTGGATGTTAATGTTCTGAGAGGTGCAACTGGAGGGATGTCTGATCATTATCTTTTGGAGACGAAAGTGAGGATTTGTAGAGGTTTTCAGAAAAGAAGAGGGAATGTTGGGGTGAAGAGAGTGGTGAGAGTGAGTGAGCTTGGGAAAGAGACTTGTGTGAGGAAGCACCAGGAGAGACTTAACACAGAATGGAAGAAGATGAGAACAAAGGATGTAAAGGGAATGGGGGAAGAATGGGATGTATTTAGGGAAGCAGTGATGGCCTGCGCAAAAGATGCTTGTGGCATGAGAAGCTTGGAAGGCGGGCAGATTAGAAATGATAGTAAGCGGAGAGATGAAGAAGTACGATTAATAGTGAAAGAGAAGAGAGAGGCATTTGGACGATTTTTGCAGGGAAATAATGCAAAGGACTGGGAGATGTGTAAAAGAAAGAGGCAGGAGGTCAAGAGAAAGGTGCAACAGATGAAAAAGAGGGCAAATGAGAGTTGGGGTGAGAGAGTATCATTGAATTTTAGTGAGAATGAAAAGATGTTCTTGAAGGAGGTAAATAAAGTGCGTAAGACAAGGGAACAAATGGGAACATAAGTGAAGGGGGCAAATGGGGAGGTGATAACAAGTAGTGGTGATGTGAGAAGGAGATGGAGTGAGTATTTTGGAGGTCTGTTGAATGTGTTTGATGATAGAGAGGCAGATACAGGGTGTTTTGGTCGAGTTGGTGTGCAAAGTGAGAGGGTTAGGGAGAATGATTTGGTTAACAGAGAAGATGTAATAAAAGCTTTGCGGAAGATGAAAGTCAGCAAGGCAGCGGGGTTGGATGGTATTGCAGTGGATTTTATTAAAAATGGAGGTGTCTGTATTGTTGACTGGTTGGTAAGGATATTTAATGTACGTATGACTCATGGTGAGGTGCCTGAGGATTGGTGGAATGCTTGCATAGTGCCATTGTACAAAGGTAAAGGGGATAAAGGTGAGTGCTCAAATTACAGAGGTTTGTTGAGTATTCCTGGTAAATTATATGGGAGGGTATTGATTGAGAGGGTGAAGGCATGTACAGAGCATCAGACTGGGGAATAGCAGTGTGGTTTCAGAAGTGGTAGAGGATGTGTGGATCAGGTGTTTGCTTTGAAGAATGTATGTGAGAAATACATAGAAAAGCAAATGGATTTGTGTGTAGCATTTATGGATCTGAGAAGTCAAATGATAGAGTTGATAGAGCTGCTCTGTGGAAGGTATTAAGAATATATGGTGTGGGAGGGAAGTTGTTAGAAGCAGTGAAAAGTTTTTATCGAGGATGTAAGGCATGTGTAGGTGTAGGAAGAGAGGAAAGTGGTTGGTTCTCAGTGAATGTAGGTTTGCGGCAGGGGTGCGTGATGTCTCCATGGTTGTTTAATTTGCTTCTGGTTGGGTTGTTAGGGAGGTGAATGCAAGAGTTTTGGAAAGAGGGGCAAGTATGCGGTCTGTTGTGGAAGAGAGAGCTTGGGAAGTGAGTCAGCTGTTGTTCGCTGATGATACAGCGCTGGTGGCTGATTCGGGTGAGAAACTGAAGAAGCTAGTGACTGAGTTTGGTAAAGTGTGTGAAAGAAGAAAGCTGAAAGTAAATGTGAATAATAGCAAGGTTATTAGGTACAGTAGTGTTGAGGGACAAGTCAACTGGGAGGTAAGTTTGAATGGGGAAAAAGTGGAGGAAGTGAAGTGTTTTAGATATCTTGGAGTGGATCTGGCAGCGGATGGAACCATGGAAACGGAAGTGAATCATCGGGTGGGGGAGGGGGCGAAAGTTCTGGGCGTGTTGACGAATGTGTGGAAGTCGAGAACCTTATCTTGGAAAGCAAATATGGATATGTTTGAAGGAATTGTGGTTCAAACAATGATGTATGGTTGCGAGGCGTGGGCTATAGATAGAGTTGTGCGGAGGAGGGTGGATGTGTTGGAAATGAGATATTTGAGGACAATATGTGGTGTGAGGTGGTTTGATCGAATAAGTAATGAAAGAGCAAGAGAGATATGTGGTAATAAAAAAAATGTGGTTGAGAGAGCAGAAGAGGGTGTCTTGAATGGTTTGGTCACATGGAGAGAATTAGTGAGGAAAGATTGACCAAGAGGATGTATGTGTCAGAGGTGGAGGGAACGAGGAGAAGTGGGAGACCAAGTTGGAGGAGGAAAGATGGAGTGAAAAAGATTTTGAGTGATCGGGGTCTGAACATGCAGGAGGGTGAATGGCGTGCAAGGAATAGAGTGAATTGGAACGATGTGGTATACCGGGGTGGACGTGCTGTTAATGGATTGGACCAGGGCTTGTGAAGCGTCTGCAATATATATATATATATATATATATATATATATATATATATATATATATATATATATATATATATATATATATATATATATATATATATATATATGTGTGTGTGTGTGTGTGTGTGTGTATTGCATTAAAGATGTGAAATTTATGCAAATGTTAAATGTTTTACGTTCTTCTGTTGCCACGCGTGCCTTGAGGACGGGTTGGTGGGAATGATGGGAGTCTTCTACTTTATTGTTTGTTTTCATACCACAGTGTAGAGTCTCTGCATGAGGGAGTGATTAACTTTAAGGAACCGCAAGGTCTTTGTCATCAAATAAACTAGAGAGTCTTTACTTGGCTCTGTATTATGCCTATTGCTTTTGAAATGATTGCGACTTTTCAGCGACTTCACTTGGACCTGCTGGTCTGTGTGGTCTGTCTATATGTGTAACTCTCTCTCTCTCTCTCTCTCTCTCTCTCTCTCTCTCTCTCTCTCTCTCTCTCTCTCTCTCTCTCTCTCTCTCTCTCTCTCTCTCTCTCTCTCTCTCTCTCTCTCTCTCTGCTCAGCCTCCGTCTCCCCCAAGTCTGTACGGTTCCTGTACCACGCCCCCACCTCTGATCCCCATCTCCCGTAACCCTGCCTCTCCTTAATTAGTTATCGCGGCTCACAAGACATTAGCAAGGTCTTCTTAATTACACTCCGGCCAATTCAGAACAATTAATAAAAAGTGTAGGGAAGTTTGACATGACTTTCTCACCCTCCCCTCCCTACCATCCCAACCCTCCCTACCCCACGCATCTCACCGTGGTACTAACTGAATGGTTTATAGACCTAAACTGGAGATGGATTTGTAAGGCTTTTAGAGGTGCCATCCACTGAGACTCCTACTTAAATGATTTTCATAAACTCTCTCTCTCTCTCTCTCTCTCTCTCTCTCTCTCTCTCTCTCTCTCTCTCTCTCTCTCTCTCTCTCTCTCTCTCTCTCTCTCTCTCTCTAGATATATGACAGATTAAGACAAGCCAGGGAGAGAAAATCTTAACAGTACAATAAACTTTATAGACCAAAATTTGATGATAAGTGTCCATAACTATGGTGTTACATCTGTACTTACCCGTACATTTGAAAGCACACACACACACACACACACACACGCGCGCGCGCACACACACACACACACACACACACACACACACACACACACACACACACACGAACATCTGTTGTTTAGTGATTAGCGTAGCTGACCATAATTCACGCACAGGCCAGCCCGAATTCGAATCCTGGCTGCGGCTCTCGGCCTGAAGCCAGCCCAGGTGTTTACACTCCCTTCGGGGCTGGTCGATAGATGGATATCTGACTAGGTTGTTAGGATGGTGTGTGTGTGTGTGTGTGTGTGTGTGTGTGTGTGTGTGAAATGTTTACAAGGTTATGAGGCGGAATGACACGAGTGCACATTTCCTTCCCGGAACACACAAATAGTAGTCACACACCATGGAACGGAGAAGAGATGGGGAATGACTTGCTCACATCTTCTAAGTTTTTAAACCAGAGTGATGAAGTAGAGAGTGAATAGTTCTACAAAAGATGTAGGGAGAGAATAACCAGAGAACATAACATGATATCTTTTTCAAGATGCAAAACAAAGTAGTGTCCACAAAAAAAAATATTCCATCCCAATAAATTTTCAAAGGCGATACACAGCAAAGTACAAGTACCGTTGTGAGCAACCTGACTCAGTGTGCCTCAGGCTATCTTTAGGGAAGAATGTTCTCCCTTTACTCCTCTTGACTTCCACTTCTCGGCGCTGTATTTCTTTCGCCTATGCTTCAATATGGTTGGTCATTACCGTTTTTTTGTAGAAAAAGTCCGAATTCTCGCTTAGAAATAA
The DNA here is from genome assembly GCF_036320965.1 of Panulirus ornatus. Taxonomy (NCBI): domain Eukaryota; kingdom Metazoa; phylum Arthropoda; class Malacostraca; order Decapoda; family Palinuridae; genus Panulirus; species Panulirus ornatus. Next base: position 27,692,419 of record NC_092229.1, on the reverse strand, counting down.
GAAAATGTGGGAACACGTGAGATTTCTGGGCAAACTGAGTACTCAGAACGCACGATCAGGCTGCTGCTTGCCAGCCATCTTGGCCTTCCTAACAACTTCATCCTATCACCAAAACCCACCCTTGGTCCCCAAGGAAGACTTCTAGGTCTACAGATAACCTCCTAAGGCGAGAAGTATCGAAGCAATCCCACATTTCAGCCACCGAACTCAAGAAAGGCCATCCAAAACTTTCAGGAAACGTCTCTCAAAGAAGCTTCCAACATTGCCTACAAAAGGACCGCCACATTCTCTCCCTAAAGACAGCTGCTAAACCCCTGCTTACGAAGGAAAGGAAACGCAGACGACTCGCATCTGCAAAGAAAAGCGAGGACTGGAGTGACCAGGAGTGGAGTAAGGTGATGTTTTTCTTTGGAAGTTCCATCAGGTGTGAGTAGTCAAGGCAGGGGAGGGTGAAGAGGAGAGAAGGTGCCAGCCAGTATAATTTTCGTTTCACAATGAATACAGTGAAATACCCAGACAGTGTGATGAACCTGAGCAGCTTTAATGGTGCAGTAGGTAGGGCAAGGTTGTACTTCTTACCTAAAAAAACCTCTACAATGAATGAAGATCGGTTCACTGATGTGCTAGAGGATCACCTGCTTCTTTTATATGAGGTTGATGAGTGTAATCATCTTATGTAGGATAGCTCCTCCTGCCACAAGGCTATAAAGGTGTCGAATTAGTTATCAGAATAGATATTCAAATGTTGGAGTAATCTGGGAAATGCCCAGACCTTAACCCAATGGAAAACCACTGGAACCAAATGGGCCTAAAACATATACCTAAGATACTTCAGAAACCTTGCCAGTTCCCTGCTCAGACGTCTGCAGATGGTGATCAAGGCCAAAGGAGAGATGACAAAGTACAAAAATATAATTGTGACATCATCCTTGAAAATGTGGGAAGCAGACAAGGCTTTTTTTTTTTTGCAGTGTTTGACGAAGGAGATAGACTGAACGAGGATGTGGTAGATGCGGACATCATACTGAACTCTAAAAGGTTTACAACAGAAGACACTACTGAATCATGTACTGGGAGGATACTGCCGCCTGGGTATGAGGATGATAAGTGACGGTGGCGCAATAAGATAGAGCTACAGTGGCTTTCTAATTTCCCTCTCTGACTCAGGTTGCGGTCTTCCTATGCTAGAGTTCATTCAAATAATACACAATATATACATCACACGACTCTTCAAATTTCTTAAATCTAAAAGTTTTTCAGTGGTAGGCGCTACGCGCTACCCCTGCCAAATGACAGAATCTCGGGGCCTCACGAAAGTGGAATTCTCTCCCTATAATAGACAATTAGATTACAGGTAAGTGATCACACACACACACACACACACACACACACACACACACACACACACACACACACACACATATGCATACACACACACACACACACACACACACACACACACACACACACACACACACACATTCATATTAGCAATATGTTTTCTCAAAAAACAGCAAAATATGCTGCGTCTGAAAGGTCTCTTACTAATTCTAGATTGACAGCTTTAGTAGCTGAATATAGATATGATGCTAGTTGAAAAGTCCAATATTTTTACTCCCTTTATATTTCCACTGTGGTCTAGTGGAAGGGAGTGGTGAAAAGTGAATCTTTCTTTGGTTAGAGGTGGAGGTCCTGCGTGATAGCAACACTTTCCACTGACCATTGTACAGTGTACATATTTCATGAGCATTTTATCCTCGTAGGAATCACCAAAATTCTTGATGAGCTTGACTCAGGATGGAATTTACTTCACCATAAGGACACTCACTGTGACATTTTTTGATAATTAATTCCGTAAGATGATCCATAGGAGACAGCATTATGGTACGACCAGCGCCTCCAGATGATTATAAAGTATTCTAATCGACCAACACAGGGAATAACCTAACTTGAGTCCAGGTGGAGTCCTAACTGACTCATCTCATAACCTTTGAGTCTTGTGACTCATGTAAAGCATTCTGATTTAAGATGAAAAAACTGTTTGAATTTACCCTGAATATGTCTTAACCAATATATTATCATCTGAGCGGATGAATTACTCCAAGACTCTCAACCGCTTGAAAATGTCAAATGCCCTTCAGTTGATGTCAAGATTCGTGTCAAGAGAAGAGAACATGGTTAACTAAGCAATGAACGGGAGCGACATGATAAGGCACATTCGTTAATAGCAACCTGAACTGTCTCATGATCCTCAACACTTATTACATGGTAGATCTATGAACCAAATAGGACCAAGTTCCTACAATTGGCCCGTCTGTCTACTGTGCAGCTTCTGGATAAGACATCAGCTGGATTGCTCTTGGTAAATACATTCTTCATTGCTATGTTATATGACATGTCTCATAGGCTACCCTAACCTCTGCTGCTCTGGTCTTAACATACACGAGTTCCTTTGACTGTTTACATGTCAGAAGATTAGATAAATCAACTTGACCAGAATGAGATGTTCTCAGAGTCCATATTTCAAGTCTGCATGATAAAACCAGTTAAATGTTCTGGCTGAGATACTGTTCCAGTAGTGTAATGTATCGCTGCGTGTTAGTTGATGCTACTGTGATGTTGTGATGTGCTTGTGAGGTCGTCTACATACGGAAGAACCTTCATATTTACTGCACTAGAGGTAATGGGAGGTCATGCAGGAGAGGACTGAAGATGGTTGGAGAAAAAATGCTACACAATTAAACCTAGACATTCATGTTAGTAGTGAAATACTGATTGTTGATAATGTATCTTGATATTTCAAAAAAGAAATAGATTCTATCACCATTGCTAGAGTTAATCTCTTGTGGTTCGTTGTTGCCCGCAGTCATTCTACTCGGACACATGTTCAGTTGGTCACTGTTGAGCTGCTGTCCTGTGCACTGACTCCAAGCAGAACCTGACAGCCTTCAGGACGATGGTTCGACTCATGAGCGAGAGGCTACGATTCTTGGACATGATATTTAGGCCATCATGCCCAAGGCTCACACCAGCGTGGGTAAGGAAGGTGTCGTAGAGTCGTGCTTAAGAATCATTCTTACCGTCGCGTTCAAGGGCCTAATGTAATAGGCGTCATATATCACGTTTTTCTCGGAATCTATTAGAGAGAAAGAGCACTATGAAGGAGCATTACACACGAGGGTCAATTTCCGTAATAGTTCATTACGGAGATGAGTATCTATGGCCACCCAGTATAGGGGTGACCACGTCAAACATTTTATCCAACACTTGCCAGCCATGATGACGATCAAAGTTTCTCTTCTAAGAACACAAGCTGAATTGCTGTGCCATAAACCCTAAGGATAATGTCGGCCTGTGCAAGAATACTTGGAAGGGGAATTTAAGGGTATAAGGATAAGGGAAGGGAAGAGAAAGCTGTGCCACCAAGCCTTTTGCAGGAAAGGTAGGCCTAAAGTAAGGTGAAAATATGAATTTGGTTCCCTAAAAGAAAAAGAAAATCAATTTAGTTCGCAAGACATAAAACAATTTTTCTTTAAGTACCAGCTTCCCGCACACACACACACACACACACACACACACACACACACACACACACACACACACACAAACCTGATTCCCGGAAAGCTTGGCCATTAAGGTCGTTCACAGAAGCTGTGGCTTTAAGGTGCTGGGAGTTCCATGAAGCAATACGTACGTATATCATGCTTATCAATTATGACTGCAACTTTTTCCTTTCAACTTTATCGACAGGTCATGAAAAGTCTTCATTGTTATTTCCAGTTGACCCACTTTTAATGCAAAATTAATGGCGAAAGTTGACAAAGAAATGATGTATGTATTTATGTATAATTCTTTTTTTCTATATGTATACGTGACCGACATGACATGGACAAAACATGTCGCAATCAAAGGTATCCCGAGTGAAGGGAACATAAAATTAAATAGAAAGTAGAACTTAATAAGACAGGTGATATTACAATCTGATTCTAGAAGGAAGAAAGGTCACATGCAGAGGGAAAGGCATAAGAAAGAGGAAAATTCCACAGCTCAGTTCTTCGGGGGAAGAAGGAGGTATCATAGCAGCCAGTACTCAAATGGCTGGTCTTCACAAAAAAAAACTGTGGGAAGAGTCAGGGTTCGGGACACATGCAGACAGCTCACGAGAACGATGGCTAAAGTAATACAAATAGAATGTAGAGAGGAAAGCAAGCTCACGGTGATGGAAAGAAAGTTTGGAAAAAAGGTGATGTGGGCTTTCTTGTACAAAGTGGGGGATATGGTTATGCCCAACATATTTTTGCTATTACAGGGTTGAATGACAGTGTTTTGGAAGCTTTGGAGAAGTTGTGGGCTACAACAAAAGTTTCATCAAAATCCATGAAAGAGGAGGACCAGAGGTGAGTCACATCAGCAAGATTACCAGTAAACCTAGCACTGGGAAATATATGCTGGTAATGCGAAAGAAAGGAATGGGATTCTAAGTGTTTGAGAAAGTAAGCTTTGGGAGAGTTTCAGAGACTCTGGAGAAAGCGGAAGTGACAGCAATGGGCCGATAGCCGCAAAGGTTAAAGCGGTCTCCTTTCATAGGGATGAGGCTGCACCAAGGCGTGCTTCCAAGTGGAAGAGAAGGTCTGGGTTTTTATACAGAGGCGAAATAGGCGACCAAGGAGGTGCTAACTCACAGGCACACTCCCCTGGAACTCGAGTTGGTATTGAGTTTCGCTTCTCGAACATATGCAATGATTCTGAGCAGAAATGAAAGTAAAATGGTTTCAGGAGAAGGGAAAAGCTTCATGATCTGGTACGCATCTTCCCAAATGCGAAAGGCATCAGAGCAGGAGCGATCAAGGCACAATTGAAGAGGAAAGATTTGGAAGAAGGTGGGAAGCAGGAGTCCATCCAAGCTCATACAATCCAGCTTCGTGTATCACCGGTGAACTTACCCAACATCTTGTACCACCAGTGAGCTTACTCAACATTTTGTACCACCAATGAACGTACCCAACATCTTGCATTACCTTACCCGACATCTTGTGCTACCAGTGACCTTACTTTCCATCTTCATCATCTCTCATTTGACCTACCATACCTCATTACCTCATCTACAGGTAAAAGGCTTCCCACATTTTCACATTTTCCGTTATGGTATTTCTTCTCTCCCAAATAAAAATGTTCTTTTATATCATCCATTATACAACTTCTTCGATTTATGAGCGCTGTCTACATTAACCTTATCCTCAGTCATCTCGTTCCATTCATCCTCTACTCCTATATCACTTCTTTTTAATATGTTTCTTGCTTACTATCAAGTTATATCCTCTGGTTGCACTATCCCTACATCTCACGAGGAGCTATCACTCTCCAGTCATCTATTTCCTGTAAAAACTTAAATGTTATGATCAACTTAACCCTTACTCTTCTCTCTTTCAAGGTGGCAAATTGAAATCTTCTAGTCTTTCCCTGTAACTCGGGTTTCCGAATTCTAGTCCCATTTTCTGATTCCCCCCCCCCCCCTACTCTTGACCTTATGTATTAGCTCTTTGTGCTTCTTTAACGTGTGTTGACCGAACATGAGAAGTTTACACTAATTTTAGCCTAACGTAGGATATGAACAGATTGATAAGAAGTTACTTATCCATAGATTTGAAAGCTGTTCTGATATTCGCCGGCATAAAAGTTTGTCTCCTTAACTCTGGCAATAGGTTAGCGACAATGTCGACTACCAAGTCCTTCTCACACATAATCTTGAAGCTTACATCCTGCTGCGTAATAATGATACTGAGGTCTTCTTTAACTTTGCCCGATCTTCATTACTTTACATTTGTCAGGAATGGATTTCATCAGCAGTGCATCAGATCAACTTTAGAGTCTGTTTAGGTTCTCTTATATGGGATGCAATCCTCCTCGCTTTTCACTCCCCTCATGTCCTTTTTCTACATCTGCAGACATATATTCAGGTAGAAGTCCATACCTTCAGGAGTGTTTATCCCAGAACAGATCCCTTTGTCACTCCACTGGTCACTTCGACCCATTTAGCGAAGGCGCCCCTGACATGCGTCTTTTGTTTCCTTTAACTGAGATGATTTTCTATCCATTGAAGGAATTTCCTCTCTATTCCTGCCTGGTGATCTGGTCTCTTAACGTCTCCAATGCGGCACAGTGTCAGATGTTTTCTCTCCAGACACAAACAATCTACGCAGCCTTCCCTATGTCTGAGACAGAGCTCACTCTCTCATAGAAATCTGAGAGGTTTGTTGCACGTGACCTCCTTTCCCTACAACTGTGCTCTCTCTCTCTCTCTCTCTCTCTCTCTCTCTCTCTCTCTCTCTCTCTCTCTCTCTCTCTCTCTCTCTCTCTCTCTCTCTCTCTCTCTCTCTCTCTCTCTCTCTCTCTCTCACTTAGGTAATGTCTCTTGTGGAGAAAGTAAGACAGGTCTGTAGTTCAGTACCTGTTCTCAGTCTCCTTTATTATAGATCGGTATGACGTTCGCCCTTTTCCGTTCCCTTGTGTGTGTGTGTGTGTGTGATTACCGTTTTTGTGTCACGAAGAGAGTTTAACACTCGTGTTGCCCTGTCTCATAACCTTGTATATATGTATCGTGTCTATACTCCCAAGTATATACGTATATAGACACACGCACCCTAATTTATGCCTGAGAATCTTACACTCGTGTTGCCTTGTCTTTTAACCTTGTATATATGTATCATGTCTTTATTCCTGTATGAATAAAGAGATGGGATGGAGAAAGGACTGGAGGAAGGAATGAAAGGGAGGAAGAGATGGAAGGGAGGAAGGGATGGAATCGAGGAAGGGATGGAAGGGAGGAAAGGATGGAATGGAGGAAGGGAGGGGATCATTATTTCTTTGTCACAGGGAGAACGTTAAACGCTTGTGTTGCCCGTCTCTTAATCTTGTATATATGTACCGTGTCTTTATTCCTAAGTGAGTATACACACACACACACACACACACACACACACACACACACACACACACACACACACACACCAGCACCAAGCCAGGTACCCATTTCTCGACAAGCCTTGAGGGGAGCCAAGGTTCGAACCCATGCTGGCACGACCCTGGGCTGGTCTGTACGTCGCTCAAGGGCAGTAACGCTAACCACTACGCCTCCGAGGCTCATTTGTGTGTGTGTGTGTGTGTGTGTGTGTGTGTGTGTGTGTATGTATACTCACTTAGGAATAAAGACACGGTACATATATACAAGAATAAGAGACGAGGCAACACGAGCGTTTAACGTTCTCCCTGTGACATAGAAATAATGATCCCCTCCCTTCCTCCCTTCCATCCCTTCCTCGATTCCATCCCTTCCTCCCTTCCATGCCTTCCTCCCTTCCATCCCTTCCTCCCCGCCATTCATTTCTCCCTCCCATGCCTTCCTCCCTTCCATTCCTTCCTCCCTGCCATTCCTCTCTCCCTCCCATCCCTTCCCACCATTCCTTCCTCCCTTCCATGCTTTCCTCCTTTCCATCCTTTCCTCATTCATTCCTTTCTCCTTACCATGCCTTCCTCCCTTCCACCCCTTCCTCCCTTCCACTCCTTTCTCCCTTCCACCCCTTCCTTCTTCCATCCCTTCCCCTCCTCCATCCCTTTTTTCCCCTCCATCCCTTCCATCCGTCCCCTCTCACCTACCCACTTCTCTTAGTCTTTCCACCCTATTCATTTCCTCCTCACTTGCATCTTCTAGCGTCCCTCTGCAACATCTTCCGCTCACGACGCCGCTGCTATCCTCGCTCACCCTCACCCTTACCTCCCTCTATCCCACAACCATCCCTCCCATCACTAACCCCTCGGCTTCCCGCGAGGGGATGGGATGGCAAGGGAAGGGGGGGGGAATGAGGGGAGGGGAGTGCATCAAACAGATGGTGGTGATAGGAACCGCGTAAGTCTGGGTGAAGCAACAGAGGGTGAGGAAAACGGGAGTTATATACAAACGGGTAAACAGAGAAAAAAGAGAGAGAGAGAGAGAGAGAGAGAGAGAGAGAGAGAGAGAGAGAGAGAGAGAGAGAGAGAGAGAGAGAGAGAGAGAGAGAGAGAGAGAGAGAGAGAGAGAGAGAGAGCAGCATCAACAGCAGCAGCAGCAGCAGCATCACAGCGAATGGGAAAATAGCTCCAAGTTCGAAAGTTGGCGCGTTGAATGTTTGATTCGGCCAAACAGGGGTAGCGTGTTGCTCATGCATAAGGGAGCGGCCGCCCCTCCCCGGGCCACCTTCCCCGACACACTCCCGGCCACCACCCACCCCCGCCCAGTTACCCAGACCTGATAAGAACTTGTCAGCCAGGATCGCCTCGCCTTGTTCAACAGACTCATTTTCATCAGTTCACTGTTGCCTCTTGCTCCTCTGCGGCTCCTGTGTGTGTGTGTGTGTGTGTGTGTGTGTTCTAAAGGGATTTATCTTTTTGTGCCTTGATGTTAAAAGGATTTGTTTCTTTTTTAATGTTGATGTTAAATGAGGATTTCTTGGTGTTTAAGGATTCTTTATTCTAACTTTGATGTTAAGCGGATTTCTTTCTTTTTCTTAACTTTGTTGTTAAGAGAATATCTTAGTCACAGTTTGGTATCAAATGGCTTCATGCTGAAGAATTTTTGATGATAAATGGCTCATTACCATTTCAGTGTTTTTTAATATCTATCTGGAAGTAAAAGGCTTAAAAATGCTATAAGACAACTCTTTTATCTCCAATGGTTGAGATTTCGACTCCTCAATTTCCAAGGAAAATGCTTAGTACCATTTCAGTGTTTTTCTTATTTCATGTGTGTATGGCTTAATGCAGTCGTAGATCTCTTCTCTGATGGTAAAAGACGTGTTGTTGTTGATGCGTTTTCATCTTAGTTTAAATAGCTTGTTATTTGTAAAATGGTCTCTTAGCACCACGTTAAAGGTAAAAGATATATCACTCTTTTACTGATGTTTTTCTACTGTAAATGTAAGTCTCGTTGCTGATGTAATATGGCTTCTTTATTTCTCTCAAAATGGAAAAGAAATTCTCTATCCTTTACCATTAAGATCCTCTTCACTGCTGAAGGGCGGGTCTTGCTCTCACTAGCTAGTTGAGGTTAGGTTAGAGTGGGTAAAGTGAGGCTAGGTAAAGTTAGGATAGTCTAGGTCTAGTTATGTTAGATTAGGGTGGTTTCATTTAGGTTAGGGTAAGTTAGGTAAGGTTGAATTAGGTTAGGTTAGATTAGTTTATGATAGGCTAGTTCAGGCTCAACTTGGTCAGGTTAGGTTATGTTAGGTTAGGTTAGGTAGGGCTGAGTTAGGTAAGGTTAGTTTATGATAGGTTAGTTCAGCTTCGCCTTGGTCAGGTTAGGAAGATATGCACGGTATATACTATGCTGCCATGATTGTATATGAGGGAGTTAAAGGTTGTTTCAGGACTGTGACGTGATGTGTACTGTGAAGGGTGGGGTAAGGAGGGCAGCATTCATACCCAACGCACTCACTGCTCTCTCCCATCTCACGCACCCTTCCATATCAGCCCTCCCACGCCCATTACATCCCTCATCCTCCCATCTCCCTCCCCTCCACCCCACCTCTTTCCCCACTTCCCCCATGCAATCTCACAGGTTGCCTCTCCCATCTCCCCCTTGATCCCCAATCACCTCTCCCTCCCTCCCTTCTCTCCCATGACATGCCTTCCCGACTCCCTTCCATCACAGCAACCATATCACCCCTCCACTCCCATCATGATACC